>NC_136303.1:8962138-9179497 GCF_964198595.1 Lampetra fluviatilis | reverse complement strand
CCATAACCACAATCATATAAACAGAAATCTATTTTATAGCAATATATTGGGGGGGGACATTTTGAGCATATTTGAATATATATTATAATTACGGCCTTGCCTTGCGGGGTGGAGCACCGGGCACAGTGGTTAGCGCATTGGGCTATGAACCTGCTTAACCTGATTTTTTTCAAATTCTTGGCCCCGACTAACATCAGTAGAAAGTTATACCTGCACCAGTCCTGAGAGCCCCCCACATTCATAAATCCACACTGACCAGTGTGGTGATGTGTGGTCATACAACCCCCACTACTGACAATAGGAGGAATGCCTTCATGCAGCAGTGGACTGATAAATGGATGTAAACTAACACAAAAATACCTGAAAAACAAAGGTAAGCTAGCTGATACGTGTTGTCTTACCTTTCACAGGTGCATACCGGGCGTCATCTTGCTGCACTCGATCCGCCGTCCATGCTGTGGCGAGCACGAGCTGAGAAGGCAGCGTAAAATCGCGACGATTATCATCGTCGCATGCTGACACATCGCACAATGCTACATGACAAGGCGATGAAACCGCTGTGATCTCTACTACACATGTACATATACTGGAAAATCGCCCGATGATGCTGGATGTAATTACCAGCGAAACGTCGTACTCAAATTGTAAATGTTGTGGATTTACTCTCCAACACACTGGTGGGCTGATATAGTAACTAATTGGCGTTTTGTTTACGTGATAAATCCCTTACTAACTGGCTGTGTCGGGTGGTGGAGGGTTACGACATATTTATACTTACACGATCTAAACAAAAACCTTTATTATGGACACATATACTGATCGCATTCTTCAAAAACGATTTCAACATCGTGAATAGAGCCCTGGATGTAAAAGTGGGAACTTTCCTTTTGTGAAAGGGTCATACTTCCATCTAGAATTTGTAACACACAAATTCCAGATCGAAGTAAAAAAAATCAAGCACGGCTCCCATCAAAAGACAATTATCCGCCTTGCTCAAACTAGCATTGCAGTACATTTCGGGCCATGAACCATCGCTGGAGATTCTACATTTGTCAAGTTGGGAGCCTATCTCACGACGAAACAACCACTAGTCACTTCTCACAAGAGTACCAACCCTGCCTCCTCCCAAACGTGGATAATAAACTCCCAACCCACTTATGGTAATGAGCTTTGGGTAATGACCGAAAAGGATGACATCGCGGGTACAAGGGGCCGAACTGAGGTTTCTCCGCAGGGTTGCCGGGCTCGCCACTCTCTGTGATCGAGTGGGGAGCTCGGTGACCCGGGAGAGCCTCAGAGTCGAGCCGCTGCTCCTCCAGATCGAGAGGAGCCAATTGGGGTGATGCCCCCCGGTAGACTCCCCCATGGAGCTCTACCGGGCAGCACGTCCCACTGGATGAAGACCCCCGGGGGCCGACCCAGGACACGCTGGCGAGACTGTGTCGCTCGGCTGGTCTGGGAACGCCTGGGAATTCCCTAGGAAGAGCTTTGGAGTCTGGACCGCCACTACTCAACACGCTGCCGCCGCGACCCTCACCAGGATAAGCGGACTAAGAAACGAACGAACCCTCCGATTGTGAGTCATGTGGTTAGTCTAGCTACAGCACCGCCCGGATTGAAAAAAAACACCCATGACCCTTTATGAAAGAATGAAGACAAACATGTGGGCGCTAACCTACCTGTAAGTGAAGCAGAGCGACTCGTGGTAGGAAACATCGGCGCATGATTTGAAGCTGTTGTTGTTGGTCACGGATGCATCAGCCTTCCTCGTCATTCGGCTGCTCTGGGTGTGTGGGAGCTGTTCTGCCACAGTGGGGGGGGGGGGGGGGTCGGGGAAAGGAGGCTTGCCCAAACCTGCAAGTTGTGGGTGTAATATTTCAAGTTCACAATGCTTACAGTAAAAAAATGTAAACGTGCTAAAATCCTCCTCCTCTCCGTTGCACGTCACGGGGTCTGGCCATTGAATAGTCAATGAGTGGTGGCCAAAACGCTTCGAAGGAGGGCGGTTGAAGACAGTTAAATCACCAGATTATGTCATGTTCAAAGTGTGCATGGTCATTTTAAGTTACCTCGGAGCTATATCTCTAGGCATGGCAGATGAAGCGATGAGCACATTTCTTGAATTCCCCCTGCCTCTGTCACCCAGCAGTATAAATAGATACACCACGATTAGTCGATTGACAGGTTACATGTGGTGGGGGTAAAATGTGGGTAATCCCACCTCTAGCAAGACCATGTGGACAGCGTTCAGCGTTGGAAGAGTAGGCCAAATTCTCTCTGACGGGATTCTTGAAAGTGCTCTCGAGTGCAGAGCCTCCCACCAGCAGCGGCTTCAGCAAATCAATTAAAGGGCCGCACCTTTATCTTTTTAATCAGGCATCAAAGTCATTCAGGGAAATGAATACAATGTGTACAATAAGTGGGCGAGTGAATTGAAGCTGGACCTCTCGGTCAAACAGACCAATTGCCGTGGAGATGACCCTCGTGGTCCAGTTGATGGTGAACAGCTTTGCGAAGGGCACACCTGGGCTCTGGTCATCATAAACTATGGGTAGTCGCACCTCTTTCGGAACATGGAAGATGACCAATCGTAGTACAGAACATAGACATCCTTATCCAATGGAACCCAGTGTTATCAGTATATTAGCACTATTCTCACATTCGATTAGCACGGTCGGCTACGTATGGCTTGAAATAAGTAAAACTTGCATGCATGCATTCAATTGTTTCCCAAGCTATGCCTTAGATGTCTATGCATATACAAATGTAGTGCTTAAACATGAGTCATGGGCTGGTGCTTGTTTTCAATCTGTGAATCATTTTGACCATCCCTCATCTTTACATTCTCCAGCGTACACTTGAAGAGTAAATAACAATGGCGGTTTTTACGGCTGTCAATCAAATTGATGGTTGTTAAAGTTTGGCCACAATGCCATGAGGCACATATCATGATATTTGTTTTTGTAAATACGTACCTTTCTTTTAAAAATGCCAATACAGTGGTATTTATCATTATGGTCTGGGAAGTGTTGGTTCTGTTGCTGCCTGCCCAAACTATCTCCCATTTGAGTACATCTGACAGTCTGTCAGCATCTCAAGAAAATATAAAACACATGTGCAGACTCACTCATCTATAGTGAAACTGCATTGCCAGTGGTGCACAAGCAAATAACTAAATCGCAGTAAAAAGAAAGGGTTTTCCCTTCAGCAAACCTGTCACCCCCTTAACAGTACCTACCTTATTACAGACCAATTCAGACCTTATTGTCAACCCGTGCCCTTAAACATCTCAACGTTCATCCTACAAAGTCCCATCACAAGGGCGAAGCACAGCCAAAACATGTTCTGTCCGTATTGAAACGGCTGTACGCCTTATGGACCTGAAAACTCAAATTTCCCCGTACAAGAGTGCGTGTAAACCGTATGGGTTGACATGTATGCTTCAGGGCCAACTTATTGAGGCCGCTGCATTGTAGATGTTAACTCCTGGTATGCAGGAGGCCGTGGGTTCGATCCCGAGACTGACGCCTGCTGTATATTTTAAGTATTGCATGTCTCTCTCCCCGTGGCCACGTGGATTTGTATTCGGGTCCTCCGGTTTTCCCCTCCACATTTCGAAACATGCGTTTTTATTATTTGGCTGCTTTAAATTTAATAATAAAAACGCATGTTAAGAAATGTGGAGGGGCAAACCGGGGGACCCGAAGAAAAATCCGCGTGGCCACGGGGAGAGAGACATGCAATACTTAAAATATACAGCAGGCGTCAGGCTCTGGATCGAACCCACGGCCTCCTGCATACCAGGAGTTAACATCTACAATGCGGCGGCCTCAATAACTCGGCCCTGAAGCATACATGTCAACCCATACGGTTTACCCGCACTCTTGTACGGGGAAAATTGAGTTTTCAGGTCCAGTGGTATTTATCATTTATGGTCTGGGAAGTGTTGGTTCTGTTGCTGCCTGCCCAAACTATCTCCCATTTGAGTACATCTGACAGTCTGTCAGGATCTCAAGAAAATATAAAACACATGTGCAGACTCACTCATCTATAGTCAAACTGCATTGCCAGTGGTGCACAAGCAAATAACTAAATCGCAGTAAAAAGAAAGGGTTTTCCCTTCAGCAATGTAATAAGCCACTTCGTTGAGCTATCATTTGTGGCCAGGTTGCTTATGCAAAAAAGAGCCACATAGCTTAGTGGGTCTTACCATGTAAAATAAAAATTTGACAAAAGTTTAATGCCTGCCGTTTATTGATATTCTTGGTTCTTTCGGTAAAGTCACGTAGAAGGGAAACAATAAGAATATGAATCCCTGCAGTCACGATAGCTTTAAATCAAAGGTTTATTGATAATTAAAGAGAACTGCTTTTTGGATATACTGTAGTTCGTTGTCCTTCCCCCGTACCTCCGATTAACACGGTTGGCTACGTACGGTGCAAAAGAAGTTCACCATACTTTAGCTTGTTCCACGTGTGAAGGAGCAGGGGTGATGGGAGTGGTTCATTTGCTATGCTTCAATGTGATAGTAAAACTATCTTTTGTTAATATTTGATCTTCACATTGCTGCATTTTTATTTTATCACTTTGTGAAGTCAATTTATATCGGTGGTTAAATGCATATATCATGGTTAATATTTCAATCCATTGTTTTGAAAATATCTTCTAATTCCGCTGTGGAATAACTACCCTGGCTGCATTATTGATAATGAATGTACTTTTGCCATCATCGTTGGGAATAGAGTACATGGCTCAAAGGAAACACACTATTCATCTACATTTGCATGCTTATTGAAGGATAACAATGTCGCTTGCTGTGAAATGTTTGTAAACAAAAACATGTTAATATATTTATTAACTTTTCACCAATCTTACATAAGCACATCATTACCACAAGCATTTTGACGACACTTTATACCAGTGAGACAAGCCATCATGCATGCCTTGACATGAAGTTTTGCATATGCAGCTACTGCCCAACAACTCTTAACTTGTATTGTCAACAATTACCATGAATACCTGTCATGTGTTTCTCTGTTCAAATGAGCAATGGGTGGTGGCTCATGTTTGTGGTCCTCAGCCAGTGGTGGAAATGCTACATTCCTTTTGTGCGAGGTCAATCACTGGACAGAATAGCCACTGATCCAAAGCAGTACTTATTTTATTGACACTGGAAGGATGGGCTGTCCATGTCCGAGATATGAAAAGCGAGCCCTCCAATTGTGATTCTATTGCACTAAGCCCCATTACCACCTGGCAAGTCACAGCAATACCCCGGTTTACGTCGGGAATGCGTTCCTGAAAGGTGGGACGAATATCAAAACGTAAAGCAAAGCAATTTTTCGAAATCAACAAAATACTGTAAATAGTACATTGTAGTATACATGACGTGTATTTATGAACGATGCAAAGTAGCTAGTGCACAGTGGAGGTGGGGGCAAAGGCTGGGGTGATGGATACGAGAAAGGACGGATTATGCTGCCAACGACGCAAGTATGGGGTTCAGGTGATGCAAATCAGGTCATGGTATTAATAAAGTGACGACGTATTTGCGAAACTACGTAAAATGGGGAAGACGAAAATCGGGGTATTACTGATTTTGTATTTTTTTGGATGTACTCATGAAAGCATCGCTGGGTCTCAAGATTTCCAGGACGATACAGCAATGTGATGTTTGCTTATATCTCTCGTTTCGCTCCCAACCCACGCCCAATTCCTTTAACCAATATTTAATTATAATTAACAATTACACCTCACATCTTCAAATGCAGATTCATTCCAAAAAATGTTTAAGGTGCAGTCCAAATACATATATTTAAGTAGTGTGCACTTAGCTGACTTATGATAGCTATGTAAACATGCATTTAGTTGAATGTGGCATCACGCTTTATTCTGTTAAATCTTGCATGATGAGGTATTCGTGTCCCTTTTTTGCTGGCATGCACCCAGTTTAGGACCAAGTGGCCCCCCCGTTGATATTACTGACACAAGAAAAGTCCATAATTATTCTGAAATGCAATGGCATTTAATGACTTGCACAACATCCCTTAGGAATTGCAATACACTGGTATACCATGGATATTTTTATGCGTAGTTAAAACGCAATTATAATTACATACTCACAAATGAAGTAAATAACATCTGTCCAGTTAAAATATAAAATGCAATCCTTTTAAACTTATTTAAACTCTAGTCATTTGATATTCCCTTTAAAATCTGAGCTAACTCATTGCACAATGTGGTCAATTTAGAAGAATTCCAATACGATATACAACAGCAAACGATGTAAATACCAACATATCAGATAATTATTTTCTAACTCTTAAAAAGATGAATATAGGTGTAGGAAGAAGTAGCATTTTTGTGAATGTTGTTCATACTTATCACTGCATAGTGTTTCTTTGATGGAAAAATTAAGGCTAAGAGATAGAAATAGCCCACATGGTACTTCAAGTGACAGTCTGTGGATTTTGTAATATCAGTTTGTTCAGTGCTAACTATACCAGTTTTTTTTACAATCACTTAATTTGCAATTATCATTTAAAAATGTATAATTTCACTTACCATAATAGGTTCCAGTGAAAACAAATATTAATGTTGTTTCCATTGTACATCATTGTCAGGACCACTTTCTACATCCTGACAGTCAGCAACCTCACAGACACAATAATTCCCCTATAATCTCATCAAATGTATGCATACCTGTCGAGTAAAGACTCAACTGTGTAAGCATTTTGTTCTACCTTCAAGACTGTCACCTCATGAATGAATACAGCCCACTCGGGCGTAAACACTCGGTGCACAGGGGTAACGATAACTCATTTCCCAGTGCTGGAATCAACAGGTGCTGGCTCAGTGTCCTAACAACCCACATCACCCTGTACCACTACCACATACTTGCGAATGAACGTACACGAGAATGAACCTTCAAATGTAAACGCTAGGCTTATAGGCCAAGGCTACTGGTTGCACTCAGATGCGTCCTATTTGGCAAATCTCATTGGCCAGTCTCTCCAGGTATTCGGGCAAGTAGCAGTAATCATCGCCGTAAGAGATCACTTTGATGCCTTTGTCCAGCATGTTTTCACGAAGCTTCTTGAAGTTCTCCGGGTTGTCCCTGCAGACTAGCATGAAGTGTTCTAGGTCCGACTTGTTGCGCAGCGCTTCCAGGAACAGCGATTGGAATGTGGGGTCCTCCAGAGTGCGGCCGCACCCCAGGAACAGGAAGGACTTGGTCTCGTACAAAGTTTGGATGGAATTCTGTGGACACAGTCATCAAGGGATCCTGATACAATTTGGATTCATATAGCACAAATATGGGGAACATGTCTACTTAACATGCATATCACCGGGTCATCAACATTAATCGTGTTCTAAGTTTTGTCTCTAAATTCTGTCTCCAAAGCCTGCATGAAGGGTATCAGTCACCTGCAACTTTGGTTTCACCAAATATTATGTATCAGGGTATCAACAGCACTTGGTATGAACAAGACACCTTGATATGACAATACAACAAATGTGAATTCTTACACACACGATTCAAGGCAAGTATAATATTGAAATCCTAACAATAGATATAGATCAATTTCATCAATACACCTCTAATATTCAATGCTCAATAAGATGAAATATATATGCTTAGGCTGACTGGATGTCCAACATCTAACACTGGAAAGAATGAAAGCTACCTCGGATAAAATACACAGTGAGGGACTGGCAGGTGGAAAGACCACTGCAAGGCCACATGCACGAAGGCACTAGAGCAGTGGTTCTTAACCTTTTTGGAGGTACCGAACCCCACCAGTTTCACATGCGCATTCACCGAACCCTTATTAATTGGAAAAATTAAATATGATTTTTTCAAATTAAAAACATAGGTATATGTTTTACTGGTGCACAATCATACGAGTCGGGTGTGTGTCTTAACCTCCGCCGAACCCCTGAGACTGACTCACCGAACCCCTGGGGTTCGATCGAACCCAGGTTAAGAACCACTGCACTAGAGGAAGCCTCGGCTGACCAAGGGGAGTGTGGTCACAGTACAATCACGAACCATTACTTCCGTGTTGCGCAAGATGTTCTTGTAGCCAGCCGGGTGCAGTGCAATGCCGGTCGGGTTGGTGTAGACACCGTGAATGTGCAGCACGCTGAATGGCCTCTTTTCTTGTGACCACTCAAGAACCTGTGCACATGAAAGCAAAAAGGAAGCTGTGAATAGATTGATGAATGTATTACCTTTGCTTGAGACCAGTCAAGACGTTTAGCTCCCAGCTATTGGCAGGACATTTTACAAGTATGCCACCTCATGAAGAAAAGTGGCCTATTGATTTTTGGATGACCTCCAGAGGATGTTCCCTCACAGGAAGTAACACGGTTTGATGTTAAAGTTCTTAAGGAAAATATATTTGAGTAATGAAATCCAACTGAGAGTACAATTGTAATATATTTGGGGGTGGCATTATATATACTCTCCAGGGACACCAATATAAATGTGTCGTGAGACAATAATACGTGTTTATATTTTTCAGACGAACACAAAATTTAAACTGAGTTTACTGGTGTCAACAACAATTACATTTGAAAATAAGGCTTTACCCTAACTTAACAATACAGCAAAACTCCTCTTATTTGTATACCTATAATCTATTCTTATCTATGCCCCAGAAGATATTTGTGCAAAATCCTATGATCCGCAAGACATTTAATCAAATCATTCGAGCCTCGACATGGGTGTGAAGAATGACCTCTTATCCATGAGGCAGTGACATGGCCCAGCAAGTAGACAATTCACCACTTGTTGCAGAGATTCACAAGTTCAAGTCAGATGGCAGCACTGGTTATTACTATGGGCGTAATAACCATAAAAATACTACGTGCTGTCTGCTTCACAGTGGATGTTAAATATCCCCTGATGTCATTTGAAATGAGCAAGCCACTGTGTGCTGGCGGGAGTGTACACTTTTTACAAGTTTAAAAACTACCAACAAATTACTCAATTTGGAATAACACATTGAAAAATTGCACACTACTGGCAGGCAAATGGCGATTTCCAAGCCAGGTTCTAAGTCACCTTGTGCCCACAGGGACAGCTGCCATTGGGGGTGGCCTTTCGATTCGAAATCATATTTTATGAGATTGATGTAAAGCATTCTGAGATGACCTGGTGTAAAGGGTGCTATATCAAATATTAATTATTATCCATGCAAACGTTGCAAATACAGTAAAACCTTGGATTGCGAGCATAATTCGTTCCGGAAACGTGTTCATAATCCAAAGCACTCGTATATCAAAGCGAATTTCCCCATAAGAAATAATGTAAACTCAGATGATTCGTTCCACAACCCAAAAATACTGTATAAAAAAAAATGAATAATACAAAATACCTTTTTATATTTGTATTATTTACATTTAATAGAAAGTAATCAAATTTATTAATTTAATTTAATCGTGGCTGGTGTGAGGGAGACGAGAGAGAGGAGAGGAGGGTTATTGTGTCGGACGACTTTCACTTGCAGTACAGTTACTAAAGAAGTCACTACACCTGGACACAAAATTAAAAAAATGCTTTACGCACACACACGTGGTCACAACACTATAGTAAACAGTATACTGTACGCTCGCACGGAAGTTGACTATACGAGTGAGGCACGTCGACTGAGACCGAGCATGGGAGACGATTACCCACAATCCCGCAGCGAGAGAGAGAGAAAAACCATTGGCTTAGTTGTGATCACGTGATGCTCGGCAGACAAAGCGTATACTGTACGTACTACAGTACTCGTATTGCAAGACATCGCTCGTTTATCAAATTAATATTTCTTAAAAAAATTTGCTCGTCTTGCAAAACACTCGCAGACCAAGTTACTCGCAATCCAAGGTTTTACTGTATAAATGTAAATTATGAGTAATTTGCTCTCGGCAAAGAATGGCCTACTCGTTGAGAATGACGTCAGGGGAACTTCAACATGGTCTTCTGAAAGTAGTCAATTAATCCTATGATCCAAGCCTTTGTATCGAAAAGAGTGAACAAGGAATAGCAGTAGATTCATTGTTATCCCAGCAATTTCCGTGGATGGTTCGGCAGTTGTGCTAAATGTATCGTATTATCCAAGACTTACACGGGGACAACTGTTCAGGTGAAAGGAGTGATTTGCACTGTAGTACTCCCACATAAATTTGGGTAAGGCGATGTCCACTGTAGCAGTAAAAATGCAGAACACTGGCTTAGCGGGGTCATAAAGAGCCAATGCCACTGATGTCCAAAGTTCAAATCGAGGCAGCCACCCATGGTGAAACTATTGATTGCTCAGTCCTGTTATCAGTCTTTAACGATAGCATCGATGTTATAAGATAGCATCAAAAATTATCTCATGTTTTTTTGTCTAATTCTGCCTAATCTTTCACCTATAGTCGCTAACATTTATATCCCATAGGACTGACTTGTGGCATGAAGGAGTACTATCTAGTGTTGAGCAATACACCATTATTGAAGTGACTTCAGAAGTAGTTTTGTAGTATAATTGTTGAGGGTTATCACTTGACATTGAGATGCTCTACTCATGGAAGCAATTCTAAAATAATATTCATATCATAACTTTAATTCAATTGCGGAGCTCAAGTCAAAGTGATTTCCTGCTCAAATAAGTGTTGACGCAGTACTCATCTGCTGTTTACAGCCCTGAGCCAGTTGTGAAAATGTGTCATTCCTATGGCAGCGGTGAGTTTGTCCATAGGACAACCACTGCTGACTTCCCCACAAAGTGGTGCTCATGTTATTGCCCCGCGGAGGGAAGATGCACTGAGTCAACCCTCAAGCATAATTTGATCGCAATCTTTCGATTGAGAGCCTCAGCTACCTGCCTGGTTAAATGCCTATCTGGCGATAAAATAGGAAAAATCCGTGATACAAAAAGGGGCTGAGATAACTAACGCTGGTCTACACTTTGAATAAATGTATCATATTGGTAGGAACCTCCTGGTTACACCAGCCCACAGGGAATTATTGTGTCCGTCCGTCGTGCATCCAAAAATGGGAGGGGTGGGGCTGGGTGGAGAGGGGAGGGTGGGGAGGGGCTGGGTGGGGAGGGTGGGGAGGGGCTGGGTGGTGAGGGTCGGGCTGGCTGGGGGGTGGGAGGGGTGGGGCTGGGTGGGGAGGGGCTGGTTACCCCGTGGTGACCTTATAAAACTCAACGTTTAACCTACTCATGCCGGCTTGTGCCCGCCCTCACAGTCGGCCATATTTGCGGAATACACCATGCCGCCGTTGACCCTGGCCATTGACCGAGCAACCGAACGTTCCTACCAGCTCCCTCCGCAGGAATGTGTTCACAGACATGATTTGAACAAGGTAAGCTGTGGACTCAAACGTAAAAGGCCATCGCAGCTAAGGGAACATGGCCACTGCAGTGGAAACATGCAGGCTTAGGCTCACGCACGTTCTTCTCGTCGGTCAGGTCCAGAGACTCGAGGGCCTTGCCGCGCTGCGTGCCGTAGATCTCCAGGAGGTTGTCAAAGTTGGTGGTGAGCACCAGGGCGCCGTGATCCATGAGCTGCAGCACAGACTGCAGCAGGCACTTGCCCGTCTCCTCCATCTTGCTCTCGAGACCCTCGAAGACGTCGTAGAGACAGTCCTTGAAGAAGGTGGAGCGCACGTTCCCCGTGCGCTTGTGCCCCCAATCGTGGGAAGAATGAGAAATTGAAACAAAAACAGGATTTTAAATGTTACTGTTATTATACTCTTTGGTTCTTTCTGTAAAGTCGAACAAGTCGAACAAGCACCAAATATTAACAATGATAATGCTGTGTGCATAGGAAAGCCTCACCGAGTGTTAAGAGTCTATTTTGAGCAGGGTCCTGCACTGAGACCTTTGGCAGAAAACACTCAGGAGCTCTCCAGTTACATTTAATCTACATAATCATCCAGTGTATGGACTAAATCTAATGGTGGACTGCATCCATTGCTGCAGGAACATCTACTGGCATATTTAAGCCCTCTAAGCTCAAATCCCCATGCCTACAACTCAAATCCTAATAAACATTGATGACCACCGTCCAAGCAATAACCAGGCACGATCCTCATAATCTCACGATAACTAACGCTGATTTATGGTGATTTGGGGATTTCACTTGGTAATTAGGTGATTTAGAAAAGGGTTTAACAGGTTAAGATATGGTTCAAAATTAACCTGTTATTTAGTGTATGTGTAGTGACTTATATGGAGTCACTATGGTGTTTAGCACTAGCTACTGTCAGAAGAGTGGAAATGTACGTCTTGAGTCTCTCTCTGGCACCAGAGTGGATATGGCATGGAAGCGGGCCCTAGGGGGTATAGTTCTGGTGAGGGTCCGAGAGAGAGCAAGTGAGGACGTGATACTCTGTGTGAACCCGAGAGGGCACGTGGCCGGGGCAGGGTAGCAAGGGGGCTCAAAAGGGGGCTCGAGGGACACGTGATATGGGCCAGAGCCTTCTAGTAGGATCTAGAAGGGGGCGTGGCCGAGGGCGGAGCCAGGCCACGCTCAGGAGTATAAAGGGGCAGTCCTCTGTTGGAATGGAATCCGTCGGTGCTACGTCTCTTCGATCCTCGGTCTTCGATGTTACACTCGGCATCGTGGGTCGGGCAGTGTGTTACTGACCGACCCGGTTATGTAGTTACCCCGTTGTGGTCTAGTTAACCGTGTAGTTATCACCTAGATGTAGAACCAGTGTATGTTTATGTAGTTAGCCCTGTTTGGTCGTTAAATAAACGTGTTGCCTCAAACTCCAGTGTGTGCCTCCGTATAACACACTACGTATGTGTTCAATTATACAGCAGCCTTGTTTCCTACCTATATCCTCATTAACAACACATATTGCAAGTACCATGCCTCGACACGCACAACCCCAGTGAGATAGGTTTCACAGCAATTCCCTTTTCACACCGGGGACAGCTTCTGGATGAGGTCGTGGGCCACATGCACGAGGTCGCGGTCCTCCTGCAGGCTGCGGTGAAAGCGCTTGATCTCTTCGTCCTCCAGGAGGTCGAACTCGCCCGAGGCGTCGAGCAGCGCCTGAATGAGGCCCTTCCAGGACTTAAGCGCGGGCACGCACGGCGCTACGGCAGCGCTGATGCCCGTGCCGATTACCAGCACCAGCTCCTGTGGCCGCTTCAATTTCAGGCTGGGCAGCAGCTTTCTGCATGTACACGCGCAAGGCACAGTGTACATCGGAGTTAGGACAGCATTGTGGCTGTTGGTGATAACCAAAGAGAGGTTCGATTTCTTCAACACCCTTAATATTACAGGTGTGGTGGTAAATGTCTTCGATCCAGTGATTTGTAGGAGTTGTTGGAATATGCAAACATTATCGTGCGCATTGAAACACTTGTTGCGCTACGAGTTCATAGCCCTGAGATGCCAGTACAAGTGTAATCACCACATGCATGTGGGTTTTCTCTTGATATTCTAGTTTCCTTTCTAGTGTGAAACACATTAAAACGAAATGGACACATATGCCAATTCAGTGCAGTGTATGGTTGAATTAACTCATAAATGTATTGCGAGCAAGCCCATTTAAACCTTGAATCCAAGCATCCAAAGTAAAATCCAGTGATATATTCGAAAATCCAGTGATATATTCTCTACTGCCATCTACTCGGCACTTTGTATCCGTTAATTCTACGACATCCACCAAACCTGCCTCCAACAACACTCGATTACAAGCTGTTGTCAAGTAAATCTCTGATCTGTCTATGGGAGTGTTCTCTCATATATGGATGTTCCTAATATCCCAACTTCTCCTACATGTAAACATACTCAATATGAAAATAATGTAACATCCAAAGCAGGATCCTCCTGAAAGAATCCTAAACATTATAGGATTTGACATATACTACTATATATATTTGGAGCATATATCAGCACTTTCCCAGTTTGGTTATATGGGACCATACCTTGTCTTATGAGCAGGCACAACACCGTCTTGGGCATTGTGATCATTCACAGTCATGGAGCCCCGATCCTCCACACCACTCCGATCCTTTGCAATCACGCTGCCTTGATCCGAATTCATGATCACGTTTTCACTGCGATGCAACAAAAAAGATAATGTTACACAAAGTGCAGAGCACATTACTGTTTGGGTAGCCTTGTGTTCACTGTGTTTGCCACTGAACCAGTTCACGCTATTCGTTGCACACGGTTGCAATTTAGTTTGCATGCAGTTGCAATTTACTTGGCTCGGTCGGCGTTAGCCGCTGAGGTCCTGATGGGATTTTTTTTATTCCTGTTGCTCCATGCCCTCCTGTACCGCTCCTGTTTATTGTGGGTGATATTGGCACGTAAAATAAATCTTGATTGAGTTTGATCAAACTTTCAAGCTACTTGTGATGTTTCGTATTTTAAAAAGCGCATTGCCAGCTGTAAATCAGATGTTGAAAGACTCTATTATGCCAATTGCAAGAGTTTATCACCGTGTGCAAATGCCACAGTTTAAAATCACAAATGTGAAAAGCAAAGAAGAAAAACACACCCACGTGAATATATACATTATAATAGTCTATTATAAAAGAGAATGTTAATCTTAATTTGTGCTCACCCAGATAATATAACACATATATAAAAGAGGTATTTTCAACCTGTGTATTTAAAAATATATATATATTCTGAGAATATGTTGTATATTTTTGGAATGACCATTTAACCACGAATTTTAATACATCACTGACACATTTCAATATTTTTCTTACTGACAAAAGGTCACGTGTTTGAATATAACTTTCAGTGTTACCACTGTCAAGTGAAATGTCATGTCAATAAGTGCTAGAACGATTCTGCTCATCACATGCCCTTGGGTTTTAACATTTGCTCAATCACTACTTATGAATGTACCCTGGACCTTTGCGTATAAGGCAAATGAAAAGCATACTTTCACAAAACAAACATGTGTTCGTTGAACCTTCACAACTTAGGTGTTAAATTACAATACAATGCAGGACTTTCTATGTCCACTTTTATGTAAATGTTATCAGATGAGGTAGGATTTGGGCAGTGGAAACTCTACATCGTGGATGTGGTGTACCGGGCCACCCAGGGCAACTCAATTAAGCCCAACTCTGAATAGTACAACTAAATTATGGGCTCACATCATACATCTGTGTATTCCCTGTTTTGTGCCTGGGTAAAATTAGAGTTCAGAGCAGTGTTGGCAAGATACAGCAGTGTTGGCAAGATATAGTGCTGAAAATTCCATTGTAGTCTATGAACATCAGCACTTCTCTAGACTGTATTTGATTAACTGCAATATTATTTCATTTTAGATGCAATCAGGCAACGAGAGGTTGAGGTCATTCGCAGGCTGAATAAAGACTGAGGCGCATGGGTAGCATCTAGAAGGATCCAGCAGCATCCCAATGCCTTTTGTGATGCTATGCCGAGGCAGCCGTACGACCGCTTATTCTTACTCGTGCGACGTCGTTCCGTTCACACGATCGCGTTAAATCCAATTCACACCCGCGTTATATCCAATTCATATCCACGTTATATCCAATTCGCATCCGCGTTATAGAAAAAAGTGTTCCCTAATACATTGATCGTGTATTGAAAACATGCGTTATGGGAGAACAGACTTGTACCTGGTGCAGTGTGTGAACACACAGGGGGAGACGGCAGAGGCCGCCCGTGTGTAGCGCTGATCACTCCCTCGCGGGCCTGTACTTGCCAGCTAAACACACAAACACGTACGCAAAGTTTACATTTCATCAAAAAAATGCATGCGATGTCAGATTATTGTCCACCCCCGATGCAGGAGTTGGGATGTGCGAGTTGCAAATGGCACAACTTGTAAAATTATTCTAAAGCCTTATGTCCACAGCACCTGAACATTCCATAACGCTTGTCACGTGCAGCCCATTGTCAATCCACTGCTAGATGAGGGCCTTCCCACACCATGCAGGTTGTGGGTTACCTGATCAAAATTCGCCATAATTCCATAATGCTCATGGTGGGTTGACGAGGGCTGGGAGAGCACAGAAATCGCAGTACAACAATGGATTCGGCTGTGTTTTCTCTCTGCTGCCCATCACGTAAAGCAGGGGTCCTCAAACTACGGCCCGCGGGCCACATGCGGCCCGCTGAGGACATTTATCCGGCCCATGGTCACTAATTGGGCTGCGCTTGTGAGCACTAATTGGGCTGCGCTGGTGAGCACTAATTGGGCTGCGGCGGTGAGCACTCATTGAGCTGCTGCGGTGGGCACTCATTGTGCCCACCGCACTGCGATCTGTGAACAAAACTGCAGGTGTAATTAACTTTTTAATGGCACCCGCACCAGTGTGAGCCTGGGGTAAAAGCGGAGTTCCCCCAATCAGACTGCATTGATGGGCAGTGCAGTCTGTATGTCTCTGTGTGGGCAAAGTTATTGCTGGTATATTGTTTTTGTAGCGCTGTATATATATTGGTATTTTACTAATAGCAATTTTGACTCCCTAGGAAACAATGATGTCAAGAAAGAGAAAAATTGACTCGGAGTGTAGGATATTCAAATAACAGTGGACTTATGATTACTTTTTCATGCAGTACAAGGAAAGAGCTGTGTGTCTGATATGCCAGAATATAGTGTCTGTGTTCAAAGAATACAATTTACGTCGATACTATGAAACTCAACATGAAGATAAATATGATTGTTTGGTCGGAGAAGTGAGAAAAGATAAAATATTAAAACTGAAAAATACATTAACAACTCAGCAAAATACTTTTGTGAAGCAGAAGCAGCTAAATATTTCATCACTGCGAGCAAGTTTTCAAGTTGCCAAGCTAATAGTGTGCACTGGCAGACCATTCGTGGAGGGAGAATTTGTTAAAGAATGCCTTCTTTCTGTTGCCAAAGAGATGTGTCCAGAGAAGGCCGATTTATTTAGTACAGTGAGTCTTTCAGGACCTACAATTACACTGAGGATTGAAGAAATGGGAGACAATTGGCATCAGCATTTGTAAAACTCCACAAAAAAACTTTCCTATTTTTCCTTGGCACTCGACGAAAGCAATGATGTTCGTGATTCTGCACAACTTTTAATTTTTATTCGTGGGGCGAATGACTATTTCAAAGTCACAGAAGAGCTTGCTGCACTGCAAAGCATCAAAGGAACAACTACAGGAGAGGATATCTATGAAAAGGTTTGCCAAACTGTGAATGGTTTGGAGCTGAACTGGGCTAAACTAGCCAGCGTGACAACTGATGGTGATCCTAGCATGGTGGGGTCTAAGAAAGGAGTAATTGCTCGCATTAACCAAGAGATGGACAAACAACCATTCTCATCCAATAGCCATACACTGCCTCATCCACCAACAAGCGCTGTGTAGTAAATCACTGAAGTGGGACTCTGTTATGAAAATTGTGGTATCTTGTGTTAACTTCATTAGAGCTCATGCACTAAACCACAGACAATTTCAGGAATTTCTGTCTGAGCTAAATGTTGAATATGAAGATGTTCTGTACCACACAGAAGTCCGTTGGCTGAGTCGAGGGAGAGTTTTGAAACGTTTCTATGACTTACTTCCACAGATTACAGCTTTTCTGCTTTCAAAAAACAAAGAAGTACCAGAGCTCAATGATGCAGAATGGAAATGGCACCTTGCCTTTCTGACAGATGTAACAGAGCTACTCAACAGTTTCAATGTGCAACTTCAAGGAATCACATGTCAAAGCATTTGAAGTAAAATGAGGCCTCCTCATCAAACAAGTGAAGGAGGAAAACTTCTGCCATCTCCCCACAACTCAAAATCTATTAGCGGAAAAACCATTGGTTGCATTCCCAAACAAAACATGTGTGGATTCACTGGAAAAATTGCAAAAGGAGTTCCAATTTAGATTTAAAGAGCTTCATCTCCATGAACAGGACATACAGCTTTTTCATAACCCATTTTCTATTCACATTGAAAATGTGGATACAATTTACCAAATGGAACTGGCTGAACTGCAGAATTGTGACTCTCTGAAAGACGCATTCAAGTCAAGCAGCCTTCATAATTTCTATGCATCTCTCCCCTCTGAGACATATCCTCATCTCAGGAACCATGCACTCAAAATGGCAACCATCTTTGGCAGCACTTATGTCTGTGAACAGACTTTTTCCAGAAACATTTGAAATCTCCAACCAGATCTAGACTACCGGATGCACACTTGCATCACTTGTTACGACTAGCAGTGACAAATATGGAACCGGACATTGACCATCTCATTAGCCAAAAGCAGGCCCATAGTTCCCATTGAAATACTGGCAAGTTTGTTGATTTAACTTTACTTGTTCTTCATTTTAAATATTGTATTTTTCCCGTTTTGTTTCTTCACTTCAAAATAAGATATATGCAGTGTGCATAGGAATTTGTTCATAGTTTTTTTTAACTATAGTCCGGCCCTCCAACGGTCTGAGGGACAGTGAACTGGCCCCCTGTTTAAAAAGTTTGAGGACCCCTGACGTAAAACCATGGTCGAGTACAATCTGTGCACGGTGGTAGCACATCCGAGAACTATGCAGGCTGCTGAGCTTCCCAGATCCGAGATATTCGGGGTGAGTTTCTTCCAAAGAATTTTACACGACAGCAACGCGAAGTACCAATGCTATTCGCGTTCAAGCTTTACACGGATTGCAAATTCGCAACAGCGGTAGCACATTCGTGAACTAAACAGTTACAATGGTTCATTATATAGATTTTTGTTCGGGTTAGATAGCATAAATGTGTCGTTAAACCCGCCACAGCCAATTAGTAAGGTTTGTCACGTAAACGGAACATGCCAATTCGTTACTCGTACAGCACACTGGTGCGTTGGAGAGCAAATCCACAACATTTACAATCTGAGTACGAAGTTTTGCCGGTAATTACAACAAGCATCATCAGGCGACAGCCAGACAACGATGGTGCCTGCCAGCACTGTATGAAATGTAAGAGTTTAACACAACGTAGCAAGCACAAGGTAGCACCGGGAGCGATGCACGCAATGCACACTTAAAAGTGCAACACTTTGAAGCCCTGGTGGTAACAGCTGGCGGAAGGACCTCCACTAGAGAGAGCTCTTTGGGGGGTATTTGGTCTCTTCTTCCAGATGAATTGGACGAGGTGAGCGCACCCACACTTTAGGCAATGTGGTTATTGTGGTGTTACCCATCTACACTAGTGTAGTGAGTCCAACTGAGTCGCAGATGTTGTTCCTTTTAGAGGCAACACCTTTATTCGTAACACAAAGGGGTAACTGCCCCTTCTTTACCAGATACAACCCAGGGTGGTGTCCACCCAGCTAACTAAACTATACCCTCGCTCGGGTCTCCGACCACGTGGTCCCCATAGGACGAAGCGCTTCCAGCTTGTACAACGAAGAGACCCTGGACCCTCTCAGGGACCCACCTTATATCCCTCTCCGGTCGGGGCCACTCCGCCCTCGGCCCCGCCCGCCTTCTCGAGCATTCTCGTTCCCTCTCAATCCTTCTCAAGAGCTCTCTCCAGACACGTGATCACCCACCAGTCTCCCCAACCTGGGGCTCCCTGTGTGGACATTCCGGATCACGTGTCTACGGGGTCAACCAGAGTGCCACGGCCCGGGGCAACCTTGACCCTGGGCTGACGCTCACCCCCTCCCCCTCGGGGGAGCCCCCACAACACATGCTGTGCGTGGTGCCCGCACGAACCCAGTGCTCGCCAAGCCCCACTAGGGCTGGTACTACACAGCCACCCACACGGTGCTGTCCACGATGTAGGGACATCAAACGGCACGAGCCGGCAACATACAGTGGCATCCCCGATGTCACTACACGAGATTAACACGTAGGCTTTCGCGACCAATATCATTAATAATAGTTTTTTTGGGGAGGAGGGGGGGGGTTAGATCGCATAAATATACACTACCACTGCTGGGGGGGTAGGGGGCAGAGGTAGATTGAAGTAGCTTGCCCACCACCACCACCAACCCCTACATTATTTCGGGACATTGAATAGACCCGGGCCGGTCGCCAACGCCGTAGGGCAAGCTTCACGAAATTCTAGCGCGGACAACGCGATGCCCATCGCTGCATTATGTATCGTTGTTATTATGCAGAGTACTGCAGTTTACAACCGCGGGGTTCGCGTGCAACTCAAACGCATTCCGGGACGTCAACGCCGCGGCCCTTAAGAATGACACAATATACAACGGGCGACGTTTCGGGCAACAGACCTTTTTTGTCCGAAACGTCGCCTTTTATTTTACTCCCAACGAAGGCGTGGCACCCCGTCGCCCATCTGAGGCCGCTGTGTTGCCGACGGATGCGTCGACTGTTGTTGCGCTATTTGTTTGGTTGTTGTTGTTGTTTTAAATGATCGAGTAGCGGGAGTGCGGTGAGGTTCACTTACCGCACGGTTGCGCCTGTCTCACTACGGCGACTCTGCCGGGACAAACAAAACGCGTTTTTTATTTGGCGTTCGAACGTCTTAACATTTATTTTATTTCCAGAAAGGGTAAAGCATATTTTTTCTTCTTTTTTTCTATCTACGTGGCTTTACCGAAGGTACCAAAGAATAAGACCATGTTCTTACATATTTAGAATAAATTCTATACTGACAAAAGGATCGTATAAATAAAATTGAGAATATGACACACGAGTTTTTTTACCCGTACCAACATGGTCGCGTCTAGTCCTTTTCAACACGCGTGTTGTACCCCTACCAAAATGGCCGCGTATCACCCCATTACGACGCGAAGCTGTACCCCATACCAACATGACCGCGTCTCGTCCCATTCAACACGGAGTGATACCCGTACCAACATGGCCGCGTCTCACCCCATTCGCTAACACGTTGCAAAGCGCGTTTCGTATTGCACGCGCCCTCGGAGTCGCCGTAGCGGTGGTGTCGGTGCTCTCGTGTCGTGTTTACTTCTCCGATTTATCCCCCCCCCCTCTTATTTTTCCTTTCTTCACTATTTATTTTTTGTAACTTTGAACACGACCGACAGACCCCAATGGGCTGCTGCTGCGCCTTTGAGTGCGTCGCCCTCGTCGCGGTGGCGGCGCTGTCGATAGCGGCGGCTTACTTCGTCAGGAAGCTGGGCGTCTTCTATCAGCTGCTGCACAAGGCGAGTCGCTGGAAGTCGCGGCCCTCTTCCCCAGAGCGCACAAGCTGCCGGGTTGACTTTCCCGATGGCATTGACGGACGGACTCTAAATGTCGTGTCCCCTTCACTTTGCGTTAACTTATGACGGTGCACTGATGCATAGGGAGTTAATGGGTGCTGACTTACATAGAGTAAGGCGCACCTGCTGCTAATAGGATTATATGCACATCACGAAGGCACATACACTAGAATGGTTAAACTCAAGTTTACCTGCCACCCCCCCCTCTCCTCTTTAGCTTATACTTACCAAGCAATGGACGCTTGAATATTCCGTTCGTAATTAAAGCCAGTGCTGCGCGTGTGTTGGTGGAAGTACATGTGTCACTTTTACGAGTGTAAAACACCAGGCTGGCTTATGAACTTAAATAAAATGTCTAAAGTCGGGCACGAAATAAATATTTGACGACGTGGAGACACTTTCATCCAACAGTTAATTGATATTGGCTCTTGGTTGTGATGGTTCCCATAGCCTTCCTGGAATGGTTAAGGGAACGAAATGTCCTAACTTGTAAAAAATGCAATACTGCATAGTGGAAAGATACAAATGGATTGTTGACTTAAGGTGTTTAAAACCTTTGACAGAAATGTGCCATTTTGTATGTCTTGTGCAGGATTAATTCATATAGAAAAAATAATTTGCGGTGTAGGTTTTGTTTTTATTTAACAACTTTAGGTGCACGCCTTTTGCACACAGCGTTGTAATACGAAGTTTTTTTTCTGGAAGATTTGCTGGTTTATCTTTATATTTCTGTTGCGCGTCGTCACTTTAAGATGTTCCCTGTTCATATTTTGTTTGCTGCGGTTGCACCCGACTCAAGAGCCGCATGGCTCACTGGGCTATACCTAATAAATTAAACTTCAAACTTTAACAAAGACAATCCCTCTCTAAGATACCTCTGCAAATGAGCATAAAGGCAAGTTTCTCTCTCGTACATTCTCTGTCAAATTTCAATTAGCCGTTTCATCATTACATTAAGCCAAAGCTACTTGGACAGTATTAAATATAATTATTCCAAAAACACGTTTCTATATTGGACAATTCCATTTTTCCCATCATAAAAAGTTGTGCTCTTTTTACCCCGTGCCAGGAAAACAGGAATGCCAAGAATGGATTCTGGGACATGTTAAGATTTATTTCACATAACTGCATAAAACATTGTTTAATTGTTACACCTTTGCTTTGATTTTCTGGTAAAACAACAGGTGCAGTCATGCACTTATCTTGTTTTCTGTTTAAAGTATTCATTCTTTATGGGATACTTCTTGGGGAAAACCAACAAAAACCCTACCTTGATAATCTCTCTTTATGGTGCAAGGTTGTACAACAAGCTCTTGTCACTTTAGACTTTAGGACTTTGCTCATTATTCCCATAAGAGTGCACTTGTTGTCCAAGTAGTATTTGCATTACATACACTATGCATAGTGTATGTACACTATGCATAGTGTACATACACTATGCATAGCCTTGTAATGTATAACATTGTCCCATAAACCACAACCTTCCAATGAGAAAATGCACATGCTCTATGTTACAACATAACTCAAATAATCCACGTTGATATGTAGCCCAGTGTTATTCACTGATTTTCAAAGGGGGTGGGGGGAGGGGCATTTTCGCCGATAAGACTTCATTGTGAGGGTCGCCACATCGCCTGCAAAGGGTGTTTTCACATGTTGCGTATTGTCGATTGCCGCATGTCAAGGGCCCGCACTGAAGGCCATCAGGGGCCGCCTGTTACCCGTGGGCCTTGCTATATCCAAAACATATTTGTGCCGTAAATTATGGGTGGAAAGAGCCACACGATTTCCATTAATCCGCAAAAAAAATGCGGATAACACAGGCACACGACTGGCGGCTAAATTCGCTATGCATTTGCAGATCATGATGTTTCTGAGACGCAAACGGTGCAAATCTTTCATATGAATCTAGGGTAATGTTTTTATTTTATTTTTTGTTTTGCTTCTCCAAGTTAAAAAAATGCATATTATTTTTCCTAAACAAAATCACATCAGCACAACTAGTCTGTGCTGATAAAAAGCGAGATAAAAAAAATAGGAGCTGCGTTTGCCTACAACTCCACTCCTGCAGCTCCACATTAGCACGCAGCACCAATAATCCACACATAGCAGGAATTATGCTATATCTTTTTATCTTTGATATTTAAATTTAGACTTTTGTAACCCTGCGTGTGACTGTTATTCTTAGAAAATGACTGAATTTTTTTTTTAATTGCATATCAAGAGTCCCAACTCGTATCACATGACGATAAACAGTGCTCCAAAAGGCATTGCAGTGGAAAAACCTGTCACCTGAGCCACAGCAGGCTGGATCGGCATGACTTGCATGGCTCGGTTGTACAGTGGAAGAGAGGTATCTGTTACCTGCTGACAGGTGGAATCGGACAGCAGCCGGCACGGTGGGGAGCTGGTGGCGGAAGTTCTGCGTGCTCATGGCGTGCGCTTCGTCTTCACGCTGGTGGGCGGCCACGTGTCACCTGTCCTCACGGCCAGCGAGAAGCTGGGCATGCGTGTGGTGGACGTGCGGCACGAGGCCACCGCTGTCTTTGCTGCCGACGCCGTCGCACGGCTTTCGGGTCAGCGGGCGCGACAGAAAGTGCTGTGCTGGCGTGCACGCCTGCTTGCACAAGAACACACACACGCCCGCACCTCCATGTACCCCTCCACTCGTCTGTCGACACACTCGCCCCTGTATACCATCCACACACCTGCACAAACACACACCCTCATACCCATTCATTCACCTGTCCACACATCTATTGCCACGCACACAGTAACTGACACACTCACTCACGTACCTACCAATAACAACAGCCACCATTTGCCACTATATGGTAGTGACATCACCACGGCGTTTGTGCCAGGCTAGGTTGCACTTTTGACGCCACGTGAAGTGCGGTAGACTTGCTCGTAGGTCACGGCACAGACACTTATTATGAGTTGACTGAGATAACTGGCAGATGCACCACTTGTGCTCCCCACTATGCCTATACATCTCAACACATACATAAACTTATACGCACAGATACCTGCACATCCAATCATGTGCATGCACACAAATGTGCAAAGAAACTCACACTTTCACACTTATCTGCACATCGATTAACACACACATGTGTGCGTACGAACGTACACCCACCAGCATATCTGCCTTCACTTGCTTTGTCATGTATACATGCATACATGCACACTCACATGCAAACCTACTAATATACTCTCTTACTCAACAACACACATCCACTCACCTGTATATAAACCCTAAATCAACTCCTGAAGATGCCCGCAGCAGTGTGTAGTGAAAGCTTGAAATTCTCAACACGTGGCTCAATCCATAAAAACACAAGCGGCTGTGAAAATTAACTGTTAATAGGATAATGCATGTATTTGATGTGCAGGTACCGTTGGTGTTGCTGTGGTGACGGCAGGACCGGGTCTCACCAACACTGTCACCGCAGTGAAGAATGCTCAGATGGCCGAGTCTCCAGTATTGCTCATGGGAGGGGCAGCTGCTACCCTCCTTAAGGTACTGGGCCCTTATGAAATTCATAATTTGCAAATCCGTGCACATAACATTAGGCTGTGACTATCGTTATATTGTCAGGTCTAAACAGTACACTGCTTAACTCACTAAAATGTGGCCATCATCCCTTTCTTAATTGAGCAATGGGGTGGTGCCTATCTCAATGAAAGTGCCGTAAGCAAGTCATAGTAAATTCACATTGCCATGCTCAGGGTCAAGACACTGCATAGGACAAATACTGTTTAACTTGAAACCTTCCTGTTGATAGTTAAGTGCTCTAACCATGGCACTACCCTAGCAAGCACGCAAGAAACCAACGGTGTGTGCTGAACGATTGGTGTTGTTTTTGTTCAGGGACGAGGGGCGCTGCAAGACATCGATCAGCTGTCGCTGTTCAAGCCGCTGTGCAAGCTGTGCATTACCGTGAGCACTGTGCGTGAAATTGTCCCCGCGATCAGACGAGCACTTTCCACTGCCCAGTCTGGCACTCCAGGTAATGTTGCACATGTAAAACATTTTTAAGTACTCATGCCATCTTATATATAAAGACGTATAAGCATACATCGCATTGTTTTAATTTGCCTCTAAGTCAAGTGCATATGCTGCAAGAAGTGGATTGGCAGCTCACATGTGGTGGGGTGACGTGCGGTTACTCCCATTGCTTCCAGTCTGTCAGACCATATGGATAAATGCGCCTCAAGACAAGCCATTCTCTGGCGGTGGCATCAACACTGGGAGTTAATTAGTGTTTGTCCTTTGGAGAAACTGGGCTCCACATAATAA
Source organism: Lampetra fluviatilis (assembly GCF_964198595.1). NCBI lineage: Eukaryota > Metazoa > Chordata > Hyperoartia > Petromyzontiformes > Petromyzontidae > Lampetra > Lampetra fluviatilis. The sequence goes on along the minus strand of NC_136303.1, from coordinate 9,154,061 downwards.
GTGGTATTTACGACACTCGTACAAAGATGAGCACTTACCGCACATGAGTTTGAGCGAGTGGCAAGCACTTGAAAATGTAATTTAATAAAAATATAGGTATGTTTCATGTAACTGAGAAGATATTGACCAATTGATATGGATAAGCTCCTCGTGATGACTTTTGAAAAATATAAAGATATGAACTTGAATCCGATGATGAATGTGATTGTGTTTGGTTGTGTGGTCTTTCATAGGGCCTGTGTTTGTAGAGTTGCCTATTGATGTCCTCTACCCTTACCACGTGGTGCAAAAGGAACTTGCTCCAAAAACAGCACCAAAGGGGCTCATGGGTAAAATCATCAACTGGTACGTCACCATGACCTCTCAATTAAATATTGTCTGCCCCTTGTTTCACCTTAGACCTTTGACTTCAAGTTGTGTTGTTCGTATATAAAATAATATGAATGTACAGCCCTTTGTAAATCCACTGTTGAATCAAGGTCATCAAGACACTTGGTCAGTTGAGAGGGTTGTGTTGACCATACTTCATCCTGATCAGTGTACGTTTGTCAAGGGGGGATTCCCAGGATTGTTTCGGATATCGGTCGCCGCTGATGTTAGTCTTAGCTAGGACTTGAACTCAGGTTGTCGGATTTATAGCTTAGTATGATAACCACTGTTTGGTGTACATCTTGTTATTCCCATGTTATGTGTTGTTGTTTATATCAGCTAAGTGCTCTTCCTGAAACACTTTTTGTGCCTGAATCTAACATGTATATTTAATTATAGTTTGCTCTGAATATTAGCATTACCATATATTATTTCTTTTTCTTGACTTATAGCTTTCGTGACTGCAGGAATTCATATTCTTTGGGTCTTTCGGTAAAGTCACGTAGATAGGTTCAAATTAATAAAAATAACACAAGCGATCGTCATCAGGAGGAAACAAAAGGTTTTGCCTCCTGATGACGATTGCTTGTGTTGTGATCGAAACATCGTAGTTTTTTGTTTATTTCATTTTTATTAATTTGAACCTATCTACGTGACTTTACCGAAAGACCCAAAGAATATATATATATTTTAGATACTTGTTTAAAGACTTGAAAAAGGCTCAATGAAATTCCTAAATTGTGTTTCACGTGTGTGATTATGGCACGTACAAGAGCCCTTTCGAAACTGGCTCTTATACAATTATACAGGATGGTACAGTCTATCAAAGGTTATTAAAGTACAGTGATCCCTCGTTTATCGCGGTTAATGGGGACCGGAACCCCTCGCGATAGGTGAAAATCCGCGAAGTAGGATTGGCCCCCTAGGAATTTCCGTATATGTGTGTGTGGGTACCAGAATGTTTAACATATGTATATTTATACTTTATATATATATTTTACTTAAATCTATTTAATTATAAAACCTTAATATTATACATTCACTCTCTCTCTCATACGATACGTATTATGGTGTTCTACACTCACCAATGACAGTAGTATCTTGAGACTTGACTCCAGTAATGACGACGACGACGATGACAACGATGATGCACAGCCAATCAGCTCACAGGATACATCCACTCGTGCTCTCATTCGTCGATTTTGCGCCGGGAACCAATCACGTGCCTTGTCTGAGTGCCCGTGGATATGTACAAAGCCTCTGAGAGAGTTTCTCTCTTTGTCTGGCATCCTGGGAAACCGTTTTTCTCGCGCATCACGATGAAACAACGCTGCTTTCCGCAATACGGCTGCCGATATGGCGGTATTTTTGAATTTTTATTTTTCGATGAATATTTTTGAAAAATCCGCGATGCACTGAGGCCGTGAAACTTGAACCGCGAAGTGGCGAGGGATTACTGTATATCAAAAGTACACATAAGTCCACACTAATTCATATTTAAATATTGGGTGACTGTGGGAGTTGAAGAGTCATCTTTTTAAAAGTCAGTTTTGTGGTGAGCACACCATTCAAAACGACAGTCACCTAAAATAGTGTCTCCATTATTACAGGATCCTTTTCTCTCCGTATAAGGCAGTACAATGGTGACCTTGACCCACTCCACAAATCCTTACTTGTGCGAACAGCGCAAACCGTGTCTTTAACACCATCAACTGATAATTCACTCAAGTTGTGCTTTGAACCATATAACCCTTGCCTTTTACTGCAGACGCAAGCACACTAAGCTACTAAGCTTTTGGAGCTGTTTCATTATTTTTTGAGAAGTCAATTTTTTTTATGGTGACTCACACCCTTATGACATGTTAGTACACAGACACACAGCACAGCTCACGGCGCATGGGTGCTTGCAGGTACCTTTTGAACCACCTGCGGAACCTGTTTGCCGGAGCTTGGGAGCCCAGGGACATGTCCCCACTGCCAATTCAGCGGCCCATGGCCACTCCTGAACAGGTGCCCTTTGCCTTTTCTTTATTATTTAAAAGCGGCAATTTTATACACAACAACAACAACAACAACCTCCATTCACCACTAAGTGGCGGTGACGTCACCACGGCGCTTGTGCCAGGCTATGTGCACCTTGAGGCCACGTTAAGTGTCGAACGCCTGCTGGCAGGAGGTCACAGGGCAGACCCAGGTGCCACGGGTCGACTGACATGCAACTTTGACCAGCACTAATCTCGTCAAGTGGCGATGTGGCTCGAGCACTTAACTCAATCAAAATGTTCAGTGTTCAAATCCTAATTTGAAGTTTACTCAACTTATCATTCCCAAAAGGTCATATGTGATGTAAACATTGGTTTTCCCATGGATACACTGGCCCCTGCCATGCCACAGGAATTTGTAGTTTGTACCAGCGGTTTATGGTGATCAATGGGAATGAGCAGGGTTACTTATAACATGAAAAATTATGAAGGCTCACCCCAGATTGTGACTAACTTCTTGTGAGTGGCGGTGTGCAGGTGCAGACATGTGTGGAGTTGGTAAGCCGAGCAAAGAAGCCGGTCTTTCTGTTGGGCAGCCAAGCAACACTGCCCCCTGTACCAGCCAACCAGATCAGGTAGATGAAAAGAGCATTAAGTCAGTACACATTCTTTTGGATGCATTAAATATCTGGTTTTCAATCTTCGACAACCTATAATCATGTCAGATTGTCTTTATGTAGTTGTGATATATAATTTTGACAGGATTTTGACCACCCATAATCATGATAGATAAATGATTCTGTAATTTGAAATATAAATAAATATTGACACCAACAAACAATGCGGACAAAAATGAAACCTATAACTTAATACATTTTGAGATATTAAATGTTTTTTTTGTTCTTACATTGCCACTTTGCTCTGAAATAGAATCCTGGTGCATTATCACTTATGAACCCGATTCATAATGAAGTGTATGTCCACTACTAGTCTACATTCACTTACACCCGTTGATGTGTTTATATTAAACAAACGATGGCTGTTCTTGTTTCCCCCCCACAGAGAAACACTGGAGCACTTGGGAATTCCATGCTTCCTGGGCGGGATGGCCCGGGGCATGCTGGGAAGGGACAGCCCCATTCATATCCGGCAAAATCGCAGGGATGCCCTTAAGGAGGCAGACCTCGTGATTCTCTTAGGTAACAGCGATATATCTCTCTGAATTAAAAGTTGCACTGTTTGTACCTGCCAGCTGGTTATTCTATGTGCACCATGGTTAATATGGACATAGTTATTCCTGTAGAGACTTGCTTGTTGGTAGAAAAACTACTGCTTTATCTTCTTGGTTCTTTTGGTAAAGTCACGTAGAAGGGAAATAATAAAATAATAAAAATGAAACATAATAAAATACAATTCTCACAACGTTTCGGACGCTGTCTTTCCGACAGACCTGTTCTTCACCTGAGGACGGCTGCTTGCGTTGTGGCCGAAACGTCGTGAGAATTGTATTTTATTATGTTTTATTTGTATTCTTTTATTATTTCCCTTCCACGTGACTTTACCGAAAGAACCAAGAAGATTAATCCCTGCAGTCACGAAAGCTTTAAATCGAAATTTAACTACTGCTTTGTTTTCCACAACAATTATAAACACGTTTTATATGAAACACAAAAGCCAAATTGTTTCGCAACTCAAGCATCCGGGTAGCACTGTAGTGGTTCTGACATTCCCATGACAGAGGCAGTAATGGAGAGGTGAAAGTTTGAGTCGAATACAAGGCACTTGTACCTTAATAACTGTGACGCAACATGAGTGCAAATTTCTGAGCGCAGTCTTTAGTTACAAACCACATAGTTATAAAGATGAATTACATGTGTGTATTTGACAAGAAGATAATATTCAATGTTTATATTGGTTTTTCTGTGGAGTTTTAGATGTGAATATAGCATTGTTTACTACTTAGTCAATATGGGGACATTTTTGACTTGCGAGTACTCAATATAGAAGTCAAAATTTACTCCATGGCGTGTAATAACTTACCAAGAAATGTTGTTTTTTTGCTGTCTTTTTAAGGGACTGTGTGCGACTTTCGACTGTCTTACGGTCGGGTTTTGAGTCGGAAAAGCACGATAATAGCTGTAAATCGTGACCGCTCACAGCTGCTTAAAAATTCAGACATGTTCTGGAAGCCGACAGTTGCTGTGCAAGGTAAATATATGACCTTATTAAACTTATTGCAGCGTAAGAGCTTCTAAATAAATCTATAGCAATAAAATGACTTGTAGCAAGATTGATCCAGATTTGTTTGACAAGTAAATAAAACTACTGATTTATTTACAATCCTTTTTTATGCTTTGTTCATCAGCCAATATTTTGGAACTGGTAATCATTGTCCTGTTTTTATAATTTATTATAAAATGTATGTTATGAAAAACATTGTAAAATTCTATTTTAAAATAACTTGATAGTAAATAAAATGTGAATACCATAACAGCATCTTCCTGGTCAACTTAACAAGAAAATAATGTGTGTGATGTGCCCTTCGTGTTGTGCCTAGGGGATCCTGGCTCCTTCTTGGTGAGTCTATCTGCTGGACTCAAGGGCTACAAGTGTCCTGAAGAGTGGGCTCGTGACCTCAAACAAGGAGATGAGAAGAAGGAGAAAGCCAACAGGTTCTTGAGCAAATACTCACCTTTTCTACTCTGTGGAGTCCTGCCATATATTGGTCGTAAAATGTAAAAAAAAATTAGATTACATTTTACCTTTATTATATTTGATAGCGTAATCCGTGTGTACTGCCCTTTGTTTCTGGATGACACGTAAATCCCATGAACACATTTTTTTTCGTTTTTATTAGAACACATTTCAGGCTAAAGGTTTTGGCAATGGCCCTTCATTGCAGAGATCACATCCAAGTTGGATGACTGCGATAGTTGGAAATCACACTTTACAGCATGTTGTGTGAAAATACTAAGACATTTTAAGTAAATGTGCAATAATTGAGTTGACAAATAAACATTGCCCAATACATTAGTCTGCAAAAATGTTTAATATTCATTCAGCGTGTGTGTGTAATCGCCAAGCCATGCGATGGCGTCCTCAGTGGCCATGTGTAGTTCTCGGGAGACCTCCAATGAAGTTAGTCAGTGGACAGTGTTAATGATGAAAGTGGTGAATTATTCGATTTAAACCTTAGTGCCTTGCATGGGAATGACCCTTGCCTTGTGTGCCGATCGCAGCGAGAAGGCAGAGGAGGAGACAGATCAACACCTCAACCCGCTCAAGGTTCTGCATCGCCTGGATGACTTGCTAGCGGATGACAGCATCATCGTAGCTGACGGAGGAGATTTTGTGGGCAGCGCGGCATACATCCTTCGGCCACGGGGGCCACTGTGCTGGCTGGACCCTGGTATAATTGTAGCATTGTAATAATATCATCACTGTCACCACAACCATCATCATCATCATCACAACTACTTTCATCATAAATCCTACAATCTCCATCACGTGCACATTCAAGAAGACTCTCACCAATATCACAATCTTCATCACCACCTCCATCAAAATCAATATTCTCATTCTATATTAGACAAAAAAAAACTACAATTACTCAACTGGTAAATTTTCAAAGTAAAAATTTGAGATATGACCTGAACAAACCTTGCCATAGACTCGTGTCAATGTTGATGTTGTATGGTCTTTCGTCAAGTTTACAGGAATATGCTTTTGATCATTTCTGCCAGCAACAGGCATCAATCCATTAAAAGGTGTTGCGAAGTAACTTTTAAAAAGTAACTTGTTTTTCAGTAAATATGTATTTACTTTTTACAAGTAACTTTACTGCAGCCAAAACTTAACTTTTTCACTATTGAATGAAAATAGTGGAATTTTATTATATTGTTACACTTTGTATAAATAATGTCACATATTTGGACATAGATCGAACTGTACACTGTGCTCACTACACCATTGTGCAATGTAATGTTTTGTCGAACATTAAACAGAAAATGTGAACACATACTCCAAAATATTTAAAAACTTGCCCGTGAAAATTTAAGTTAAAATGGCCAGTACCATCATGCTCACACAACAATTATGCAAAATACTCTATTTGTTAATAATGTGTATATAAATTAGAGTTCATACTGTATGATTATTGTTATTGCTACAGACCCCATAGTGACTTGATAAAATATGATACCCACAGATTAACGGTTATACTTGGTATTTGTATACACACAGAATTGACACATTCAGAAACAAGCCACACTATACACATGATGTGGTTGGTGCTGTTTGCTATGTTTCAGGGGCATTTGGAACTCTAGGTGTTGGAGGAGGGTTTGCCCTGGGAGCCAAGCTTTGCCGACCAGACTCTGAGGTATGTCAAGCAGAATTTTACTGGGTGACATTGCGGTTTTATTGATTGACTCTCTGCGGGTGTATTAAACGTAAAATATGTGCCATCTACTTCACAGTGTATGCTAAAGATCCCGTGATGTTGTGTTAGAAATTAGAAAAATTACCGGCATATTTCTGAAATGGGAAAAAAACACGTGGCAATTGTCACCCTCATACACTGTAAAACTTAGTACCCTCCTGAAAAAAAATAGTGAGGCTTTCCTGGATAAATACATTTAAAATAACAAATGGAAAGTTGCAAGTTAAAATGTTGGTCCACATTCAACTAAGCCTACCATCTCTCCAACGGTCAATGAAATGTGAGAATCAACAGTGGTTGACCTCTGAGTACACTGGAAACTGCCATGGGAATGTAGAATTTCTACCGCTGGCTTAATGCCACCACCATTGCTCATTCCAGCGGGGAGACGCTTGACTTTCTCCCACCGATAATTATAATCAAATGTCGGAGAAAGCCATTGAACAACTAAGCAACCCCAGCTATGTCTTATTGCCGTGTCGTTCCATGTACAGTGATCCCTCGTTTATCGCGGTTAATGGGGTCCGGAACCCCTCGCGATAGGTGAAAATCCGCGAAGTAGGATTGGCCCCCTAGGAATTTCCGTATATGTGTGTGTGGGTACCAGAATGTTTAAAATATGTATATTTATACTTTATATATATATTTTACTTAAATCTATTTAATTATAAAACCTTAATATTATACATTCACTCTCTCTCTCTCATACGATACGTATTATGGTGTTCTACACTCACCAATGACAGTAGTATCTTGAGACTTGACTCCAGTAATGACGACGATGACAATGACGATGACAATGACGACGATGACAGACCTGTGCAGTTTGATGAATGTGATGATGAATGATGATGATGATGGTGTTACTGCACAGGTATAATGAGGCCTTTAAATCAGTTAGAAAAATCCGCGATGCACTGAGGCCGCGAAACTTGAACCGCGAAGTGGTTTACTGTATTGAGCATTTTTTGCCCGTGAAGAATCTTCCCAAGGTTTTGCCTAAAACAGCAATGCTTGCGTGAAGTATCTGATTCATTTGTGCGGGTGTTGTAGGTATGGATCATCTATGGAGATGGTTCACTGGGGTTCAGCATGGCTGAGTTTGATACGTTCACCCGACACAAGGTACCGGTGCTCTTCGTGCAGCTTGTTAAATTGTATGCAGGAGTGTGTTGTCAACTGCTCTCAAAATCTCTGCAATTTATAATGCTTGGATATGGACAAACGCTTTCAACCAATCTTTCAATCCCTTTTTCTGTTTTCCATCAATGCACACATTGGTTATACAATCGCTATTAAAATGTCTTAATTTCCTTCTGTTTATCTCTGTCTTGTCATAACCAACACGCTCTTTGTAGTAAATATTAATTTGTCATAAGCTATCAAAGTTTGCTCAATGCAGGGGAGAGAAGGCAGTGTCTTTGTCTTTCTGCTGCTCTGGGTGTCTTAAGTTACCTCTATTGCCAATACATCCAGTTTTCTCCACTTTCTAAAACAAGAATGAAAATGTATCTCTGCTGCACGGTATATGATGGAGTCTGTAAAATGTAAATGTGACACGAATTAAAACTAAGCATTACTGAAAGGCTTCATTTATACGTACTACTCTACAAAATTACATAATTATAATTTTGCACAGCAAATACAGAAATAACAATGCACTCCAGTCAACACAGTGTACTTGTCTGAGACTTTTCGAATGCAAAACTATTTTCAGTGGTTGTATATATCTGGAACTTCTTTTGCACCGTACATAGCTGACCGTGCAGATCGAAGGTGCGGGGGAAGGACAACACACTGAACACAAAAAGCAGATTAACCTCGTTGAGGAATAACATCAATGGACTGAAAATACGATACTCTTTGTGTGCGTGCGTTGCAGTTACCGATCATTGCGTTGGTGGGTAATGACGCGTGCTGGTCTCAGATTGCTCGAGAACAAGTGCCAATGCTTGGCAGCAACGTAGCCTGTGGACTGGCATTCACAGGTAACGGTCAATTGTCCCCCCTCGTGTTGTCTGCCATTGCGACCGGCATACCAGCCCAGCATGGATTGTGTTGTTCTGGAGTCAATATTGTGCTCTTTTCCCATTGTCCTTAGATTACTGTGGTGTCATTCTTAACATGCTGGTAATATTGCAATTCAGTGGCCACATGTTTAATTTGATATCCTGGCACGAGAGTTGAAACAATGGACACGTTTATTCCATCCACCTCGCCTCTCTCCACCCAGCAGTAGAAATTGGCACGCCACATTAAGTCGATCGGCAGGTCACGTGTAGTGGGGTAAGTGTATAGGCGCACTCCAGCTTCTTATAAGATATCTGGTCAGTTTGGAGGAGTAGGCTAAAATACCCTTGACAGACACTCTATAGAGCTCCCTCGAGTGGAAGTCCTTCCACCGGCAGTGGTCTGAGCAAGCAATTGCAGGGCTGCTGTTTTTACCTTTTACCGCCTGCCACTCCACTACCAGCACAGATATCCCAACACGGATACTTGTTCTGGAGTAAATGTTGTTCTCTTCACCCGTTCTCCCCCCCCACCCACCAATGTCCTTAGATTACCATGTGGTGGCCGATGGCTTAGGAGCACGGGGCTTTCTCCTGGGGAAGGAGAAAGAGTCACAGATCGACGAGGTCATTAAGGCGGCGCAAGCTGAAAGCAAGCAGGGCCGCTCGTCCCTCATCAACACGCTCATCGGCAAGACCAACTTCCGCGAGGGCTCCATATCCGTGTGAATGTGTGCAGATCAAAAATATACACTGAGCACTTTGATCGATTCTCATCAGCAGTGATGTGCACACTGTAATAATAATGGTAGTTATATCGGTTATGCACCATCTTGGCACTCAAAGGTGCTTTTGCTCAATTATTTGAAGTGTAAAAATAAAGGAAGGGAAACAACCGTTAGAATGAGTGTTGTTAATTAAACCGATTACAAATGCAATTATGTGACCAGGAATACAATTCAAACTTGATTAGTCTTCATACAGAGAGGTGTACACTGAAATATAAAATGACAAACAACCACTTTTTAGACTAAACAGGCTCTTTGGATGAATGCTGTTAGTAAAATACACTTATACATGTGTACACACGTTACTAAGCATGTCCATACCCATTATCACTCAAATGCATACATAGTTATAAGCTAACGGGCATTATTCCCATCATTTGCATTTCTACACAATCGCACGTGTTCGAGCATCAACTTTTGCAAAATATTGGTTTTGTGTGTTGAGAATGAGTTGTTATGGAGATACTTATGAAATTATATAGAATCCTGCTAACATCAGCTATTGATAAACAATTAGACGTTTGTTTTGGCATTGATGTGAGTTGATTTCAATGTTGTATTAAAATTTTATCTGGTTTAGGTTCATATTAGAGCAGTGCTACTGTGAGCTACAACCATTACGTATTAAAGAGAATTTTACTAAGACTTAATGTTCTTAGAATAACTGACAGCCATTTATGAATTGTGAAATACTACAACCGTTAAATGTTAAAACGAAGTATTGTACTAAGGCTGAATGTTCTTCGGATAACTTGAATAATCATCAGGTATGTACGTATGTTGAACTTCTTCTGCACCGTATCTAGCCAACCGTGCTAATTGGACGTGCGCTAATACACATTCTTGTTTTATTCCTTATAAAACAAGTGATTGAGTTGCCTGCATCCCTCTGACAGAAGGACCAGTTTAATTACAATTGTGTTATATTTGATTCATGTGTTTTGGTGAGGGCTGGTTTGGTTAAATGTTCAAGTGCTAATGTCCGGGTTAGGTGTTTTTTGGTATTGTGTAAAATTTTCTATGGAGGTGGAATTTAATAATGGCACAATGGGGTATTAATGCCTTTTTAAAGTACATTTTAAAATTTAAAACGTAATGTAAACGTGGCCGGATTGCCAATGACCTCAAGGACTCTTTCCAACGAGAGAGTGTGTTTTGGGTCAATGGTTTTATTATCCACTAATGTAAGTCATTACCAAAGCATGGGCACTGCTGGAAAGTGAAAGTCATTAAAGATCCTGTGACATTATTTGCCATGACTGGTTATTGTGTCGCTGTCACAGTTAATATATTACACGAGAAAATTACCCGTTGCACCTACATTAGAAACAACTCTTTTTTTTTTAGTGCATGGCATTCTTATGGAGTGCAAGCCGGTAATGTCTCCTTGAATGTTGAAATGTTGCATTTCACCCAATTCATAGCTGTTGTTTTTCTTCACATTACTGTATCGTAATTCCCATACAATCACAGTAATACCCCAATTTCTGTCTTTCCTCCTTTTATTTACTGTCGAGGACAATATATTATTTATGTACAATATTTTGGTGATTTTTTTACAGTCTACTGTATCTCATTGTACCCAGTATAATTTGTGTTACATTTTACCGCTGTACGCTAGTGTTGAGGACAATATTGTTCCGGTTTATACGCATAACTCGACGACCGCGTAACTCTACCACTGCCTCACTACCACCTACCCAGAAAGCGAAGCCAGCAGCCGAGTACAGTCGGTAAAAAACACTCAAACTATTAAATAGATTCCTTCATTTTTATTCATATATGTATTTGAATATAACTCAATAACAAAAAAAGGTAATATAGGTTCAACGCTGTAAACGCATCCCCTTTATTCCACCAATTATCAGAAAACTTGCTTCGATTTACGGTTTTCGATATTCATTGCACTTCTCAGGAACGCATCCCCAACGTAAACCGCGACATTCCTGTATTTGTCTCCACGAAAGTTGAAATATGTTGCATTTAACAAAATTCATCATTACATTTTTTTGTCCCATGACTATCCATTTCCATACAAATGTTAAGTTATTAGAAATGAGATGGAAAGATTATGAAAGAAATCAAGTGCAATAAAGAGTAACACCGTGTGTTACCTTTTCAATATTAAGAGCTGATTTATGATCATGTATTTTGATAATGGTGCAATGAGTCCCTTGCACCTAGCTGAACGAAGCACCTACAATAACTCCAGTTGACGGTCATATAATTTCAGAAACATTGACCACTGTTTATGTAGTGTAAGTGAAATGGCCGTGTTCCAATGATTGCAACAAAACGAACCCTTCCAACCCAGTACGATGTGCGTTTTGTAGAACGTGATCAATTGCTCTTGCAGAAATGTAAGATAAATAAATCCCGTGTCAAACGTGAAAATGTATGGGAGTTAGCCGCGCGGTATGGTTCTCAGATTTTGTTTTAACCTTTGCAAAGGATCACACAGTCACCCTTGGCTGGAATTGGGAATCGTGAGTGAGCTCCTGATTAATGGTGTGTTTTGTGGAAATGTGCAACATTTTCTTGTGGCTGCGTGTTCATTTTCTGGTGAATTACGACAACTTTTGTACCACACATTTCAGGGATTGACCCGAATTCCATTTAATGTTCTGGTTGAGCACCCAGAGACAATTAATCCCTGGGAGGATAAGTGACTTCACCATTACAGATCCTAAAAGCCAACTGATAATCTGCACCTAACTTCTCCACAATGAATGCCCTGTTTTCTTGAGGAAATGTTTGGCTTATAGGTGTACAAGTTGGCCATAATGCCCCTCCTTGTGGCTTACTCTTTAGAGGCATGATGTGGGTTCGTTTTGGCAACAGATGTTATAGAAGTATGGTCCATTCCAAAGGTCGGCACACTTTTCCATTATAAGTGCCACGACTAACGTACCCATAGCAGTGATTTATGACACGAAAGCCTCCTGCTCCGAAGAGATCAGAACACCGAGATTAAAGTGGTCTGTTGGTGCAGCAGACAGCACGTTCCCCTGCAACTTGATAGGCAAGCTTTTGCATTGACATGTAGAACGTACATGTGTATGATTAGTTTATACGGTTTGCAGCCTAGCTAGCAATGGGCCAGAGAGCCCCCGAGGTAAAACGCTCCTTGGTCCAAATACATGTTTGTGGATGTAATTTTACATATTTTAAATAAATATTGATAATTTATTAAATATAAAAAAACTCGTTGCATACGAGCATCCGTGTTTGCATTGGTTATCATCTGAAATGTTTACTTACATTTCTATTAAAGATGCATCACTGGTGCGTGTTTCAATTCTATTTGGGCGGTATTTTAACAGTAACGTTAAATGACCCTGGTACATCCATTGCGATCTGACCCTAATGCAGTGAAGGCCTCGAAAGCATGATTTTAAAAGTTTCCTCTTATAAGGTCGCCATCGTTGAGTCAGGTGGTTGTGAATTTGTTATCAGTAGCTTTCCTGTAAATGTATATTTAAAAAAAACTCGCCTATACTCCTGTGAGATGCAATAGCTTCGTTAACAAGGATGCCATAGTTGTAAACTTTTCAACATAAATAATTAGATGGAATATGTAACGATATGGCACATGGTAAAACAAACAATGGAGTGGTACATCTTCTTGGTTCTTTCGGTAAAGTCACGTAGAATGGAAATAATAAAATAATAAAAATAAAACATAATAAAATAATTCTCACGACGTTTCGGCCACAACGCAAGTAGCCGTCCTTCAGACTGTCTTCTCGACAGACCTGTTCTCCACCTGAGGACGGCTGCTTGCGTTGTGGCCGAAACGTCGTGAGAATTATTTTATTATGTTTTATTTGTATTATTTTATTATTTCCATTCTACGTGACTTTACCGAAAGAACCAAGAAGATGAATCCCTCCAGTCAAGAAAGCTTTAAATCGAAATGGAGTGGTAGCCAAGGAATCTAGTCAAGTGGACCACTGCCAATGAGATGGAGCGATGAAATCGGTTCGTGTGCAGGTGCTCGGTGGACCATCACATGGCAGGATAGTGAGAGGTCGCGGCAGCTTGGGGAGGCCTTTGTCCAGCAGTGGATTGAACATGGCTGATGATAATGATGATGAAGTTACAAAAATAGAATTCGTAAGAGACAGGAAAGCATAATTCAATTAAAAACGCAAAACATAGACGTGTGTGTGAATATTTCAAAAATGAGAGCAGGAACCTCTTGAAAAAGCCTTGAGCCTCATTTGAAGATTTCCTCCTGATTACAGTAATGCACTTATGATACGAACATCATTACGGTTGTTACACTTTTTATGGTATAGAAATACAACCAGGTTTTTGACTCATCACAAATGGAATAAACTGGCAATTGAAAGGGTGGGAGAGAAAAATATATTGAATTCCCCAGAGTTTGAATGTAACATTTATTTTAGGGCATACTCGGTGAGAATTTGTGCGTGTCAAATTACAAATATTACATTTCAGCTCTAAGATGAATAACATAAAAATGTAATGACCTATTTTCTCATACCTGTGTTATTACGTGTTGTACATTTGTGGTCCCAACAAATTGTGCGTCACATTATAAATACATTGGTGAATTAAGCTTGCGTTTAAGATCGCATTACAACTCCACACATGGCAATAATATAATTATAAAGGTTGTTAGGTCTGTTGATATTAAATGCTATAATTTACAAGGTTATTACATGCACATACGTTATTAAGTATTTCCAAATGTGTGATTCTGGCTCTCGTAACATTTTCCAAGCGCAACATTACAATGCTGTTAAAATGTATGTGCACAGATCTAGATTGTTTCACTGAAAGCTACACAAAAAGGACTTTGTTTGGAGAATAAAGCACCACGTACGGGGTGATTAATGTGTCTGTGCACGATTGTAATGACCAACTCTTTCATGGAATATTGCAGCTTTTCTTTTTTACTTTTGTCATCTTTGTAAACGATACCGAAACACCTTTGACCCTTTATATTTGAAAGAAAGATCTTAACCATATTACAATTTTAGCAACAACAAAAAAACCCTTGGATGTTGTCTTAAGTATGTGTCTTGAGAAAGCTCACGCAGTTGACGGTAACATTCCAAATCAACAAAAGGCAGAAACCTACTCTCTGTACTGCTTTTTACAGGAGTTATATTCTTTCCTATAAACGTCTGGGGTGGTTCATCAGCATTGAGTCACAGTAAGCTGGACTATACCGACGAGACAATGCGTGTTGAAACCGGTGCAAGAGTTTACACGTTTTGAACTAACGCTGATTAAATTATGCACTCTTGAGATTATACCATGGGATGTGTAAACAATACTGTAAAGATTATAAACAATGATTGAGCCGTTGTATTTCTGTGGTTCTTAACCCGCGGGTTGCGCCCGCTGAGGAGTGTCAAAACCTTTAGGGGGGAGAGGACAGAGGGACGCAGGTTGCGGCGTGGATACCGTGCAGGAGACGTTTTGAATGTGCAGGGGACAGAACACAAGAATACATGGCGTGAAACAAATGCCTTACTACTACTACTAACACACGACACTGCCACGTAACATGACTGGACGTGTGGATGTGTGACCAGTAATCTGGATAGCGTGGTGGGGGCGCATTGACCAGTGGTCTTGAATGGGTGGACCGCCAGTCCAAAATCGATGAGCACCACTGCTGGAAATACACTACGGCACTCGAAATAAACACATTCCTGCGGAGGGAGCTGGTAGGAACGTTGGGTTGCTCGGTCAATGGCCAGGGTCAACGGCGGCGTGGTGTATTCCGCAAATATGGCCGACTGTGAGGACGGGCACAAGCCGGCGTGAGTCGGTTAAACGTTGAGTTTTATAAGGGCACCACGGGGTGACCAGCCCCTCCCCACCCCTCCCACCCCTCACCCAGCCCCTCCCCACCCAGCCCCTCCACACCTTCCCCTCTCCACCCAGCCCCACTCCTCCTATTTTTGGATGCGGACGGACGGACACAAGTATCCCCTGTGGGCTGGTGTAACCAGGAGGTTCCTACCAGTATCAACATTTTTAAAAGACTGGGTTTGTAAAGTGACAATGGTAATTATTGCACAGGTGGTGGCGCTAACGCGCCATTATAGCGTAGCTTTCACTTGCTTCCGTACATAACAACACTGACAACTCTTGCAGACCAATTTGAAAACACTCACCGCACCCTCCAACCCATGAAGAATTGTGGTCGCTGCCGAGTGGAAACTATCAAGGAGGGAGATATGGGGACCATGGTAACACTGAGGGAGAAGGTACAACACAGGATGAATGGAATGAAACAATGGTGAAAAAATGTTTCCATGCACCCTGGACGTGTGCTCTGAGCCTCCCATCGTACTCCCTTGGCAGCTTAGATGAGATATTCTTGGCAGTAGCAACTCTTTGAAATTTCTGCATTAAGAATTCGCTTAAGTTATTACATGAGCTGTTAAAACAAGTGAAAGTCTATCGAGAAATGCCTTCAATTAACTGCCGGCTAAAGTAGATTTGAAACAAATATATATAGTGAATTAGTATTACCTGCGTTGTTTGTTTTATTAGTGTTTGTTTATTGCTGCATCCATTAATTTCTAAATATAATCACTTCACAATCTATGGAACACAAGTGCACTGTGTTTATTATACAGTAACTCACTATTTTTTTTATTTTACCAGGTAAAGCCCACAGGGCTATACTGTGTAGCTCTTTTTCAGAAGCGACCTGGCCACAAATGATGGCTCTACGAAGTAGCTTATCACGTGGAAATTTAGAGCAGCCAAATACTCCATACGCATGTGCGGAGGAAAAAACCGGAGGACCCGGAGAAAAATTCACGTGACCACGGTGAGAGAGAGATATGCAAACTCCAAATATACAGGCGCCAGGGTCAGGATCAGGATCGAACTCACGACCACCTGCATACCAGGCGAGGGAGTTAACATCTCGCCACCGCGGCGCCGTAATAAAAAAAAACCCTCCGCAGTCAATAAAATGAGTATCACTCAGTGCGAAGTCAACATCACCTGCCATGTGAATGTGGAATTTCTACCACTGGCTCAGAGTCACCAATTAAGCCACGTATCAGAGTGTATCAACAACAACGTGGATCGAGACTCTTTGACTTGTCTGAATTCGTATCCAAATTTGTCATTTGTTTTTACTGCATGGCTCCCTTAAAAAAAATGCTTAATGTAGCATATCCTCTGGTCCAAGACCAGACTTATCACTTATCAGTACCACCTGAGTTATCAGACCAGCGTTGTACGTTTTTGTAAAGTATAAATCCCATAGATCAGCGGCAGTTCCCAAGGGGGGAGAGCGGGTGGTGGATGAGATCCCGGAAATTGGAATTGTATTGAAATTTAGCAGGTAAAATTCGTTGCATGTTTGTGTTATTAATGTAGGGCCCTGTTTATAAAGCTTTACAATTCTGTACCAGCCCTAACTCCCCCCGCCATCACACCCCCCCCTGAGAAATGTACAGATCCGTGTGACATTGATTGTATATGGTTGTAATAACCATTGACAAAGCCATTACATTCATTCACTTTTAATGTAAATAAGAAGTACAACTAAAATATTTAAAAACAAATGTCCCCATTATTTTGTAATTTAAGTATCCCTGGTAATGTCAATATGCACGTGCGCAGTATACATTATCCACCCCCGTGGAGCGACCGTTACATCTCTGTATAAAGGGTACAGGTGTAGCCCTACAACTGCCTGCTCACCCCACCGCTGGCGGAAGGATCCCCACCGGAGCGAACGCTGGGGGGTTATTTGGTCTACTCTTCTACGTTAGCCAGACGCAATGGAATGGGGGTTGGCGTACTCACACGTGACCCCACCACCACACGTGACTTGCCGATTGACTGGACAGGGGTGGTGGTGGGTGGAGGGTCTGATAAACTTGCTCCCATTGTTTCAGTGGGCATTGTTTCAGTTGGCATTGTTTCAATTGCCGCACCGGAAGATTGCATTGAACCGGCGGCCTCTGGATTGCAAGGGCAGTGTGCGAATCATTGGTGCCGTGGTGGCGAGATGTTAACTCCCTCGCCTGGTATGAAGGAGGATCGTGGGTTCGATCCTGACGCCTGTTGTATATTTGGAGTTTGCGTGTCTCTCTCTCCGTGGTCGCGTGGATTCTTTCTCCGGGTCCTCCGGTCTTTCCCTCCACATTTAGAAACACGCGTTTGAAGTGTTTGGCTGCTGTACATTTCCACATGATGAAAAGCCACTTTGTTGAGCTATCATTTGTGGCCAGGTCGCTTCTGAAAAAGAGCGACATCTGCTCAGTTGGCCTTATGGTAAAATAAAAAATAAATCTACCACGGTGTCTGCTGCTCCATCGGTTGTATAGATTGCGTATAGAGTAATACCCCGGTTTACTTGGGGGGATGCGTTCCTGAAATATGCGATGACGAATATCGAAACGAGGTCAAATCAAAGCGACTTACAGGGTAGGAGGGTGGAGGCGAAGGCTGAGAGGCGACGGATAACGAGACAGGACGAACGGTGCTGTCGGCGACACGAGTGTGGGCTGAGGCGACGCAAATCAGGTAGCGGTATTAATAAATTGACGACGTATTTGCGAATCGATTTCAAAGGGGGAAACGGAAATCGGGGTATGACTGCACCGTATATACTCTTACTCGAGATAAATAACTCAACACGCTCATCTTTAAGCAATAATGTGCAATGAAGAAGGTCCATTGGTCGAAATGTCACCTATTACATATTTCCTTTAAAAGCGACATTGTTATAAACCAATGTGTTGAGTTTAAAAAAATTACTTTTGCGTGTGTACCACTGCCAATAAAATATCACCAAAGAATTGTTTCACTCAACAGCATCCACAAGAACTGTCATGCCCTTACATGTGGCTGGAGTATGTCTGGGTTAACGGGTCTCACCACCTGCAGCATTTGCACTGCACAGATGGAGCTTGTGCCTACAGCTGTTACCAAAAACCACAACAAACATTCCATTTTACGATTTCCTTACCCAAATAAAAAAAAACATCCCCACGGTTCCAAGTTTAATTCCAGAACAGATTAGGCACTTCTGGGTCATCACAGCAGTTGGCTATCGGGAGCTGGCGGCAAGTGAAAGTAAATAAATCAATTTGGGGCTGTTTATTTAAGAACTTTGAAGAAAACTCCACACGGTCATACATCATTGAACCAAAGGTCAGGTTAAGTTTGTTCAAGGGCACATGGGAGACAGACTCGGCAGCCGCCCAGCCTGTAGACTCAATGTAAATCCTGTGCCGCACGCCACATTAGACGGCGTTACTTCATTAATTTACTCACATATTATCCTTTAGGTGGTGACTGTTTAGTGGGAGCAGGACAACGATAGCTCAGCAGCCGTCACTCATCCTCACCGCTATTGTGTACTTTGCCTCTGCAGTGGCTGGAGCAAATTACTCCAACTACCATTTGTATGTTACCAGTTAAGGCCCACTGAGCAATGTAGCTCTTTTTCAGAGGCGACCTGGCCACAAATGGTCACCGAATGAAGCGGCTTATCACGTGGACATGTATAGCAGCCAAATACTCTAAAGGAATGTTTATAAATGTGGAGGGAAAACCGGAGGGCCCGGACAAAAATCCCCAGGACCATGGGGAAAATATGCAAACTCCAAAATATACAGGCGTCAGGGTCAGGATACATTATTGCAGCAAACAACTAATTACAGTTCGTAACATTACAATAACCGGAGGTTGTGATATTGATAGACAGCCTCACACCATAAAACTGTGGAATTGCCATCACCTGCTCAGGGCTACCAATAGAGATGAGCACCACCCTATGTGTGTTTGGCTGCATCTTGACTCATGCTCTTTGAACATGTAGATATTTTGGCAAATTTTAAGTGAATATAATGGATAATTGTGAACGTGAATATTCAGTGGTAAATTGTAAAAGTAAGCAAAATCTCTTTTCATTTAGATGGATGTTTGATATAGGGATCATATAATGCCCAATTCAGGACATTGGGCCAGCACGTCTGAGACATGGGTTGAAATCCAGGAAGCTATTTGTAACTAAACCAGGTTGTATGAGTTCATGGTCTCATTTCGATCACCAAACACTAGATTAAAATTTCTACATCGTTCACTATATCCCAGATCTGCCAGTCCAACATAACATCGCAGTCCTCTGTCAATCCACTGCTGGATTAAGGCCTCCCCGTGCCTCGCCGGTCGCATGGGGTGGTTTGACCATACTTCACCAGACTGGTCAGTTCGGGTGAGTGAAGGTGGTTGGGGAGCCCAGGCCTGATTTAGATATCACTCACCATCGATGGCAATTAAATTCAGGTCGCCGTGTTCATAACGCATTGCACGAACCACCGAGCCACTGCTCAGAAGGTTAAATACGTTTGGACAAATATTTGACGCTTGACACAAAGCTAACAAATATTCCTGCGACTGTGGTGCATATGCCACGTGAGCATAGTCTATGCAGTGTAGCCTGTGCAATCTTATTAGGAATTGACACAAGTACTGGCGCAGGGCTCACAGTAACCCTTTGCAGGAAACATCCCTCGGGACAGTGCTAAACGGTAACATTTACTATGTTTAGGAGGGCTGGAGGTGGTGCATTTATAGACTACTTTGGAACCCCAAAGAAAAGGGCACTTCTGATTAAAAAAGAATAAGTTAAACTCTAGCCAAACACAAAGGCACATTGTCTTTCAAGGGTTATTTAAGTTCATCTGGGTTTAATTTTCTGTCTGCAACAAGCGACCACAGTAAAGGAAGACTCATATAAATGACATTACTGGTAAGCACGTGCTTTGTAGTTGATTTTCCTTCATGACATTTGTTTCATTAGTAATCCGGCCAGGTGGCGTAGCAGTTGAGCGAGTGGCTTGCAAACTGAAGGTTGCGAGTTCAAACCCCTGGTTGGCCTTTGACTCAGCCAATCATCCCTCCACTAACAGTGAATGTCCTATGGATAGGCTCACCCTTTCCAGAGGAATGTGGACTTTTCACCACTGGTTCAGGGTTGCAAGCAGTACATGAGTACCGCTTCAATGCTAATTTGAGCAAACAATTGCCCGAGCTCTGCAGTTTTCTATATATTAAGATGTGTTCAGCCAATTGAAGAGTGATTATACAAATATGATTAACAGTGCATATATTTTTAGGCTAACAAATGAATGTGCACACAGTCGAGCATATGTTAAGTTTCATGTTTTCAAGTATTACATTTTAAGTCAGTGATATATTATATTATTTTACTATAATTCTTGTATATATTTTAAACATGCCTTTGGAAACATATTTGAAGTGGTTGTTGAATTCCATACTTCTACTTTCAAGAACAAGACCCATAACAACGATCGTCTTATTTTCGTTATCATATATTGTTTCTACGTTGTCTCTCTAACTCGCATCGGTGTCTTGAAGGTAACTAGAAGAAGAGAGGAGAGATTCCTTTGGAAAGTAATCTGCAATGTAGGCTTAGTCACAGCTCGGAATTTACAATAACAGATAGGACGAAGAAAAACAAAGTGGTGAAGCAACACAGCATGGAAAATAAGAGCAAATCTAATGTTCCAGAATGAATGGTCACTATGGTAGCCAGCCTTGCTAACTAAGACGGCTTTCATGGAGCCTATGCTTTAATTTCAGGCACCACCAAGGGATGTTCGCTAAGTTACCAAAGCGTGCTGCGTCTGCTGTTGAGTGGACATCAATGGCAATGCTAGTTCATTATATTCTCATATCGCAATCTTAACATAAACACTACCAATACCTAAATGTCGAAATAATCCCTTAAGCTTACATCGTATACAGCACATTATCGGGATTTTCTCGAAGCACTCCAGCTTTCTTTCACCTAGAAAAAAAACGCAGGACAAAGTTGCCTTACTGGACATTCCAAAACAATGACAATTAATGGTGACACAATTTGTATTTACTGGGATTCTTAAGCAAACATAATTTTAGTGGATAGTGTGTTCAGGAAACCGTTTGAAAGTGAGTAAGAGGTATAGAAAACTTTGCACGTATCCTTTGCATTACTCCCAATTTCTCCAAACACAGAGTCATTGTCTCGACGAGCCCACATTGGACCAAATAAAGCACGGGCATCACAACCTATACAACGCAATGTCGTTTATTCTCAAATGAGCGTTGAGGCGGTATTAATCGTGTGTTTACAGTCCTTCGTGGTGGAAAGTCCACATTCCTATTGGGGGACACGTCTACTCAAAGGACAACCTCATCCTCACAAAGTGGTGCCAATTGTATCATCCTCGAAGGGATGATGGGGCTGAGTTAACCAACGCCCAACTAGAATTTGAGCCCGCAGACTTCCGATGACGAGCCCGCTAACTCTACTGCTGAGCCATGCCTGGTTTATCTCTGGAGTACGAGGTGTATGACATGTGGTGTGAGAGAGACGCCACCACCACCACTATGTTATGACATATACTCCTGTGCCGTGTCATACTGTTGTGTCATACTATGAGTACATATTATGAAGTGGACCTGCTCTCGCTCTGTTAAAACCATATTCAACTGCTTGAACGTTTGACGGGTGATTTATGCATTTATTATTAATGAATGTATTTGTCTGATTCTATATATTTTGATCTTCAGTATACTTGAGTTTTTGGGGAAGGTAAAGGCTGGTCAGTCAGAGGGGGCAATTCAGTGGTCAACAAAGTTCTAAGACATCATACGAAACACCTCATCTCAAAGAAGTGGGTTGTTTTATATTTCATTGAGTGGCTGCCGGATTCATCGTGGTTCTTATTTTTTTAGGCTTCTCTAGCAGCTGCTGCCCATCCTTTAGATGAGAATCTGGAGCTTAGCACTCCAAAGGACCCCTAAGCCCTGCCAAAAACTGGCCCACGTGCAATGCTGCTAGCAGAGAGGAAACCTCTGCACAACACCCCTTTGAACAACACACCTCCCATGTGGAACTTTTCAACAGTTTCATCAATATCTCTCCTCAAAAGCTTCACAGCGCATCACATTTATATTTTTTTATCATTGTAAATTTTCCATGTGTCTGTACCTTTTGCCACTTGCCTGAACTGTGTGAATGTGTCATGGACAAGTTGTGAAGGTGTTAAAATCCAATAAGATTGATATACTCTATACAAACTTGATATTATTTTTTGGTATGCAAGAGGATCCCATTTTGTATATGGAATTCTCCTGCCAAAAACATCTGGGAACGCAGCAGTATTTTTTTAAACAAACCTCACTGCTGTTGAGACCCAGAAGGTTTAAACTAATCCAGAGTTTGCTTGCTTAACACAAATGGTTCATGAAAATTTGGCCCAGAAAGTCAATAGGTTGACGGACTTTAATGTTTTATGTAACTCCTTGCCCTATTGGCTAATGCAGTTTTATTGCCAGCCACGTCTATCAATCAGTGGCAAGTGATATCTCAACCCTTCCTCGGTCCAGCCTTCACCAACCCGCATGGGCCAGTGCCCTGAAGTATGGTCAAACAAGTCCCCTGTCTGGCACAGGATGGGGAGGCCTTCATCCAGCAGTGGATCACTAAAGGGCTGATATTAATATTTTGCTATGCATTACAATCAAATACACATTTTGTGATATTAAGTGAACATTACAGACGTTTTTTTCATCTTTGAAGAAACAGGCCCAGCAGGCCGGTTTGGCAGTCCAAATGTTTCGTAAACATGACCCCAAAACCACTAGAAAGCATTTAATCCATTGGAATAGGAATATGGAGTGTTTCATTAAAAATGTGCTGTGGAAATAATCAGGCAAAACACGAAATACTCGAAATACTAAGCTGGCGGTATTCTGTCTTTTGACCAAAATTCTTCAAGGCAATATTTGGTGTAAAATAAATAATACTAAGATGGTAATACAGTACTATGAGCAAGATGGCAACGATTCGAAGTTATGTTTGGGGAGTCAACTCGAGCTATCATCCCGTCAGGATAAATAAAATTGGTATCACTTTTGAAACTATTTTATAGCATCTCACTGAGCTGGAATACTGGACATTACTTTTAATAATTCGGGAGAAAATAAAAGAAAAAAACTCAGTGTTTCGTTTGTTAAATGTATCTTTTTTTGACTTACGCTTCAATTTCACATATATATTTTTTAATGGCACCACTTTGTGGGAAGTGAAAAGTTGTAGTAATAAAAAATATATAGACTGAGTCCCACCATGTGAATAATGTAATTTCCACACTTGTCTCTGGGTCACGAACAAAGATGGATGCCGACCCATTACTCGCTTGAGCAGAACGACATTTTGCCTTTTGGCCTTGACTAATCCGGGGACTCAATGCACCGCAAGTATCGTAAAAATAAAAGGGTTGATTTTACTCACGGACAAATACTGTTCCATCTTTGGGGCGACAGGCCGTCCAAGAAGGCATTATGGGCTCAGGAGCGAGCCATGCCCAGCCACAGACTGCCATTAGTGCAATTCCAAATGCATCATACTTAAACAGAATCACTCTCCGGCTTTCTTGAGAGTATGTTTAAATGGCAAAGAGCCTCGCATTTTAACAGACGCTCTTGGGAGAAACTGCACGTCCTCATTACACAGCAAAATCAACTAAAGCCAGCCCGTCATTCACAGCATTTTCCACGCTTATTTTTAGCCACTTGTGTTTCTTGCAGATTAGCAGCTTGCCAGCCATCCGAGTTCATGTTTCGGCAAGCTGTGACATTAACATCGCATCAACCAAGGCATCCGTAATTGCCTTTGTGGTTAAAAAGACCCGACTGCATTCTCCCTCGGCCAGCAGATCAAAAGCAGCTTGTAATGTGAAAGGAAAACTACTCCGTTTTTTTTTTAAAGCTTCTGAGTTCCCCTCCCTCCCACCAAACCAACCCTCTCTCCTTCTGACCAAGTAATTTTGCAGCAATTTACCCAAGCTGTGAGTCTAAACATATGCTTCCACTTAGAGCAGTGTTTCATCCGAAAAAAAAAATCAGCCCAGCAAGCTCATTGTTCAGCGCTGTCTCGGTCCCTCAAGCCATGTCTAGTGATGCCTGCTGTAATGAGGACCCCCTGAATGCCCCAGGCAAATTCCAAGGATTTACCTCAAATATATAACATGTCCTCTTAGCTTAATCCATCAGCAATTTTTTTTCCGTAAATGCACCTCTTTTTTTCGTGCTAAATATGCCAAGGATGGAGACTGCGGGGACCTTGTGTGGCCCTTTAACTCGGGAAATGTGGCGCATGTGTGTTCTTAGTAGAGTTGAGAAAAACTTTGCATGCTATCTTTTTGTTATTGATGATTTCTTCAATGCAAAGGAAACACATTATCTCACCGCATCTGTCTGTTGCAGTCCACCCGGGTGGCATCGTGGCTAGAGAGAGCCGCACGTGCATTTGTTAAAAGGCTGTAAGTTCATCAGCCCATCATTGCCTCGGGTGTCAATAAAATGAATACCACTGTGTAGGCATTCAACAGGAGTCATACTGTTGAGGCTACTGACCCCTTGCCGAAGGAATATGGACGTACCTTCCCTGGCAGTTTTTTTTGTAAATGAACCCATGACATTGTTCATGAGAGTAGGCAATTAAATGTCTGTCTGTCTTTATTGTAGCAATTGTTCCGGAATAAGGGCAATTATTTAATTATCCCTTTCAAAATGCATTTCAGAACAGCAAATCTGAACAAAAAATTCCACGATAAAATATACGGCATTGCCAAGAATGGCTGTGATTTGGTACAATGCACCTACAGTATTGATAACAAAAACTCACCACATCTATCAATAACACTGCCCTCGATAAATGTATAGATAGTAATATGTGACATTTCAGCCAATGCTCTTTTTTCATAGCAGAGAGATAGGGAGGCCTGGAAGATAAAGTGAATACAAGTTGGAGACTACATCATGCACGATGGGACCTTGATAGATATGAATCTCTTGTAGCATTGTGTAGACTGTGTAAGGTCTGCTTTAAGTAAGTGCTGTATGAACAATCCAGTACGTGTATGTTGCATCATATTTGCTTCTCATAGGTGTTAACATAATTGTATTCTTGAACTATTACATTGTATAAAAGCTTCAATATACTGGCCTCAAACTAAGATGTGCTACTGCTGCTCATAAACACAGGGAGGCACGACTCCCATGATGCCTTGCACATGTGTCACGTGACTACCGCATTGCACGTCAAATGCTCTCAGCCGTAAATCTGTGAGTATGCTACCAACACGCATTTCCCTGTTGTGATGGGTCTTCTCGTCATCCACAGAAGTTGTTGGATTTGAATCACGGACATAGTTCCCAGCCTTCGCCCGAACGTCGAACAGTGAGCAACAGAATGGAAATAATAAAATAATAAATAAAAAACGTGACTTTACCGAAAGAACCAAGAAGATGAATCCCTGCAGTCACGAAAGCTTTAAATCGAAAAGTGAGCAACAGGTGAAGCAATGAGTCAGAGTTTTACATATCGCAGATTCTCGTCACAGCATGCAGCCAAGCACTTGGCAGCTGAATAAGGCTTGGGACCCAGTATCGACCTCCCCTTATTCAGAGCAACGCACTTCAAATAAAACTCCACACACACACACACCTGAGCATACCCGGCACACAAAGCCCCAGTGTTACCGTGCAGTGCGGTTTTTAATTTGCGGATATCCATGCTGTGCACACATTTAGCCTTGGTTCATTTTGTTTAGCCAGGTGAGAACTCAAGGGAACAGGATGAGTCTCATTTTAAAGAGTGACCTGGGACATCAGTCTGCCAGTAGGGGGCGATGATTGCTACGCATAATCCAAATTGAATAATTTGCGCCCTATTTTCTTTTTTCATTTAGACCGTGAAGATAGCACACAATGGTCTACTCTGGCGAATAAATGGGGATTCTTCAAGGTCCAATGTGCAGCCGATGGCGTGCGGTAGTATGATTATAACATCTCCAGTACTCAGAATCTGAATATATATACTGGAGGAATCCAATGAGATATGAAGCTCTTTTTTACAGATGTCCATTAAACGGGGCAGCCTCTGAGTTCAAACCGTGGGCCTTTGCAAAAAGCGTCAAATGTGGGATTGAATGGCAATAGTGAAAAGAAGTATACTGATGTAAGGATAAACATCTGTGTGGATAGGTAATACAAGGGGAAGGCGCAGCCCTGCAATTGCCTTCTCACACCTCTGCTGGCGGAAGGGCCTCCACTATAGGGAGATTTCACAAGACCCGCTGGAGAATGTGTTAGCATACCATTCCATGCTAAACGGGGTGGAAGAGGTGGGAGTTACCACACTTTACCCCACCACGAACAACCTTATGGACAACTGTGTTGTACCCAGTTTTTCTACCGGGTGAACAGGGCCGGGTGGATATGAGACACTTGACAATTGTTTCAACTGCCACGCTGGGGAATAGTCACTTAAATTATTGAATAACAATGCCTCGTCGTTACAATTGGTTGTACTCAGCCCGTCATTCCCTGGGGCTGATGAAAAAAGAGTACCACTTGGTGATAAGTAAACGATGGTAATCTCGTCGAGAAACTGGCCTTCGTCATGGGAACAAGGACGTTCCATTCCTGGCTTTGAGTCACCATTGAAAAATGGGCGAAGCTGCATTGTTCATTTGAGCGTGCCGACAATGATATTTTTACCTGAACTCTGACCAGCCATGGTGATAAGCATACGTAATCCAGTTACCTGGACATCGGGTTGGTGGATTGTGCTTAGATCATGTGCATGCGACATCAATCTCTGAGGTTCCAGGAGGAGAGCGTACAGCGAATTGATTGTGAATACAATTGTGAGATTGAGTTGCTTCTTCCCTAGTACGCATACACACTGGCTTATTCCCACATAATAAACTTTAAAAACGAAACCAGACAAATGGCTCAGTGGCAGAGCGAGGAGGCTCACAATCGGAAGGTTGTGAGCTCAAGTCCTGGTTTGGAATTGACTCGGCCAATCATCTTTCAAGGTTACTAAAATAGGCACCACTTTATTGGGAAATGAACAGTGGCTGCCCTATGAATAAACTCACTCCCGCCATACGAATGTGAAAATTCCACCATAGGCTCAGGACTGTAAACGGGAGAGGAGTACTGCATCAAAACTGCTCATTGAGCAAGAAAATACTTGACAAAAATACCAAAAAATAAATGCACTGACCAAACATCTAGAGTAGAGCCCTCCTGAAAAAGTAA
Source organism: Lampetra fluviatilis (assembly GCF_964198595.1). Lineage (NCBI taxonomy): Eukaryota > Metazoa > Chordata > Hyperoartia > Petromyzontiformes > Petromyzontidae > Lampetra > Lampetra fluviatilis. The sequence goes on along the minus strand of NC_136303.1, from coordinate 9,126,328 downwards.
TTATTATTGCTGTATCGTTTTATCAAGCTAGAGTTTTCCATCGTTGACATAATGGACTACTCTTAGCACCGACAGTCTTGAGATACCTAATATCCTACAGCAACCATACTGCATTCTCTTGACCGCTGTGTCTGTATCGTATTATCATTGGGGCGAACAGTGGGGCTCCAGCAAGTACATCCTTAGTCCTAGAGGTTATAAGATATTATGTGTCTGATGTACACCAGCCAGAAAGCCATCTTGCCACTAATGTATACACATATTGAACTCCACAATAGCACACATAAACTGTTACCCAATAAATCATTGCACCACTATTTTCTCCAGATGGCTATCTAACATTTTCCATTCACAGTGAATATTTTTGTTAAAATATCAGCACTGTTTTCCCTCCCATAACAGTAGGCCCCATCTATCCTGCTTAAGGTTATTTTCTTCAAATATGCATCCAGAGCTACAACATATATTTTTTAAAGTAGCATTTTGCTAAATGTTAAAACATGAAGTGTGCCAAAATACATTTGTATTTCCTGGAAATTAAATTGGCTTGTTTTAGTTACAGAAATGTTTCCTCTTTAAAAAAATCCTCGATTCCTTAACAAAAATTAGCACTGTAGTATTATTAATTATGGTGTTTCTTGATATTCTCATCAACACCCTGCGCTGTAGGCCAGATTCGTATTCTAAATGAATGGCCATGACACATTTTCCATGGCGATTTGCCCAGATTATATCTATCTAACCAAAATAAATGGTACACGATTCTGCAATCTGTGACGTGAACATCGCTTCAGCCAAGACAAAGTTACATTTGCGCATGATTGCCATGACAGTCAAAAGACCCCAATGAATTCGGGCATCGTTCGAATCAGACCCTAAATATTTACAACAATATTTGTGTATTCATAAAGGACACGAATGCAATTGGTAGAGCGTTCGTTTCGTGCTAAGACATCCATAGGTGGGAATTCCACATTTCTACGATGCAAGGCCTCTTGTTCTTTCGTGGCTATTGCGTTTAAATGGCATCACAACCACGGTCACCTGTGTACAATTACTGCACGCAAGTAACCGTGCGCGAGAGAGTCGAGCAGGAACCGGAGGCATATGCCCGTCAAGTCTATGGCAGACAGCCTTAATTGACCACAATTAAACAGAAGACCATAATTAGCATCATTACATCAACTCTGGTGAGCGGCAGTCCCAAAGGGGCAGGCTTGGGACGGCACTGAAATAACAATATAATTACGTCCGCATCTAGCCATGTGTTTGCTCAGTCATTTAATTATATTCATAAGTATACATTAATCATTCTAATTACCATTTCAGCACGTTCACGAATTCACCTCTGCGTAGCCAGTATATTGTTGTTTGGTCAATTAAGTGGTTATATATATATATTTGAATAAGTATTGAATTGTTCAGCTGTTTTGCAGTCGCACACTTCGTTTGTTTAGTGATTGCGTCCGGCATGGCGGCACGTCCTGCGATCCAGCTTTGGACGGCAGGGGTTGATGGATCACGCAGAGGTCACATCCGCGTGAGACACCCAACCTTCAGGGCAACGCCGCGACCAGTAGGTGGCAGTGCAGCAAATGCATCGCCAATGTAAACACACGTTGAGGTTGCTCATTTGTCCGTGGTGTTTTCTCCAGGTAATTCGGTTTCCTTCCACTGATAATGCTCCCAAAAGGGAACATTCCGATTAAATATTTACACGTGTTAATTGTTTTGCTTGAATAAACGATTTACGTGTCACTTACACTGCCCTATAGGGGGGAAACACACGGTAGGCTGTATTTCAAGCAGCGGTTCTTCTTCATAGAGATGGCGACAGACCATTCCTCAAATCGTCACATTCTATATATACGTAGATATATTTTGTTTCATTGTTAGTAGTTATTGACGAACGTTTATTCCCCCCATGCTCGTGCACCGCCGCCAATGCAGTATCACGACACCGTCAATTCGACTCGAGATCCACGGGTCTCCTGAACGTGCGTTACGCTTGCGCAAAGGTCTCGGCGTGCCCTTCGTTGTGTGCGAAGCGAGCGCGGCGTGGAAGAGCGTGAGAGAGGGAGGTTTGCGCTGCGGCTGCGAAAAATGCGCCAGCGCGAATTCTCCAAGTGCCATACGGCGAAATTCGATAGGAGGCCCCATCTGGTCAGGAATGCCGCGTCTGGAGTATGATTGATCGCCGGTTGTCTGGGCTCCCTGCTACGTGCTGCGCGGGGTGGGTGGAGGCATGGGGGGGTGGGGGCGAGGGGCACCAGTCGGGAGTTACGCAAGGGCCACGGGGGCAAGCAGAGTTGACAGCACATTGCCCCCTTGTTTACCGTTACACTGCGATAGTAACAGGTATTGTGACCCATTCCCCCCCCCCTAACCTCTCTCTCTCCCTCTCTGCCTTCCACACCCCCCATCCCCCGATGCTGCTTCTCCACCCGGAGTGCGCTGTTAAAGATTGATAGTCCAGCGACGTTGGTCTAGCAAGAACAGACTCTGCGGATGATTCCCAGAAGGTTCAAACCGGTCCAGGTTTTGCTTGCTAAAATGAGCGCTGCTTGATAATTTTGGTCGGGAAAGTCAATAAGCTTATGGATGAATGTGTTTTTGTTTTACGTGGAGAGACAGAGCAGAGTTGCGATTATGATTGTTAAAAACGCAAGGATCAATCGCACCGTGGTGGAACAGTTAGCACAGTGCACCGTGAACCCAACGACCCGAGTTCAAATCCTGGTTATGGATAACATCAGTGGGGAGCGGTATCCAAACTGATCCCGGCCCACGTCTCTTCAGGAACCTGCAGACCAATGTAGTGAAGTATAGTCAATGGACGGTCGTGACTGACACGGTGTGGGAAGGTCTTCATCCGGCAGTAGTTGCAGCTGGCTGTAAATGATGCATTATTATTATTATTGAAGACGCTGCACATAAACAAGATAGGTCAAAGCCAAGTCACAGGAGCAAAGGGGCAGCATTCCTGTGCGTTGCAGGTGCTGTGGCAGGGCGCTCAACACACACTCGCAACGTTGGAAGATAAAATGACGGATCAAAGGTCAACTCAACCTAAAATCCCTCGTGGAACGAGAAGTAAAACACCTGCATTGTGGAACAATGCCGCTCGTGGCCAAGACTGGTGGCAGCCAGGCAAGGGATCGGCACGTGAGAGGATGGCCATTACGGGGGTGGAGACATTTTTTGTTTACTATTTAAACAATTTTTTATTTTATCAGGTAAGGCCAACTGAGCTATGTAGCTCTTTCTCAGAAGTGACCTGGCCACAAATGATAGCTCAACGGAAGTGGCATATCACGTGGAAATGTATAGCAGCCAAATACTGGAAACGCGTGTTTCTAAATGTGGAGGGTGAAACCGGAGAACCTGGAGAAAAATTCCACGTGATAAACTCCAAATATACAGCAGGCGTCAGGGTCGAGATCAAGCCCACGACCTCCTGCATACCAGGTGAAGGAGTTAATATCTCGCCACTGCGGGAACAATTAACAATTAGCTGAAGTGCAGGAATGAGATCGATTGCAACATCGCTGGACCAGCCGTGGATAGGACTGCTGATGATCCATTTCTGTATAAACATATACATTTATGATGGGGATGTGACTCTTGTGATAAGTGAAACGATTTACTTACGATTGGAAAATGAAACTAAGTTAAGACAATATTGGTGATGAAGTTAATCAGATATGAGATATGTATTGTCAGCGTTTGCAGTGATGTGAAACTAAATGAATGAGGTGTCTTGAAATTTTAAATGTGGACCGGAAAAACCTGCATAGTTTCATTTTTTAAATAGTGGTGCAGTATGCTCTCTTCTCAAGTTCAACACAATGCAATCTTTTGCCAGTTCACGTTTTATAAAAAGAAAAAAGAAACTCAAATCGAATGCAACCCTGCCCAGCCAAGATATGGAGGTGCGCTCATCCTCATTGGCTGCTCTAAGCCAACGATGACAATATTCTTTGATTCTTTCTGTAAAGTCACGGAGATAGAAAAATAATAATGTGAATAAAAATAAGAAAAATATAAGAAAAAATAAAGCAAAAGAAAAACCACGACGACCGCTTGTGTTGCGATTGAAACGTCGTGTTTTTAATTCTTAACTTTTATTATTTTATTCACATTATTATTATTCTATCTACGTGACTTTACCGAAAGAACCAAAGAGTATGAATTTTAAGTCAAAATCCAACGATGACAATTCCACATTCGAATGGTGGGGGTTGAGTTGATGCGTTAGATGATCACTGTTGACTTCCCCCAAATTTGTATGGCTGCATTGATTCTCGACCAAGATATGCACTTGGGGGCATTCCCCTTGAAAGAGTGGCGTACTTTCGAAGCACAGTCGCACTCGGCCATAATTTCTTCTCCTCGGAGACTTACACTTGGTTAAGTTCGAAGATGCAAACAAAACTAAGCCAGAGATGTAAAGACACTTCATTCGCTAACCCATTGTGCCTGGTCACGGAGCGCGGCAGCGCATGCTGGCTGTGATTGAGAGAGAGAGAGGGATGGAGGAGGGGGGGGGGTGAGCGAGAAAGTAGCATTCTGCACAAGGTTTCAAGGACACCCTTTGTCTTTGTGATGTGTGCGTGTGAGAACATGACCCTGTAAGATCATTAACTAACAAGTCTATACGGTCAAAACGACAATAGCCAACAAAGGCGGCTCGCGAGAAGATATAACTCAGGCACTCCATTGAGACTTGGCGTGGAAGTTCTCTTGTTTTCACGTGAATCATTTTTTATCACAAAAAAAACCTCACTAACCCCCCCCCCCCCACGGAAAAAAAAACATACTGTAATGCATTACTAATTAACGCCTATATCCAGCTGGGTGGCGCTTTGGTTAGAGTGCACGAGTCACAGCCACTCTTAGCCACTGTTAAAAATCCTGCTTGGGAAATGACTCGGCACATCAGCCATACGGAAGTGCCGTGCAGTGACGCCTCTACTTACGGACGAGTTAGGTTCCAGAGGTTTGTTCGTAAGTCGGTTTGTTCGTAAGTCCCAACGTTACTCCTGTCGATTCTAAATATGTTGTACGGCATGTACATAAACACGGGGAATGGCTTTAAAAGTTGAATAATCTACTGTAGCTGTAGATGCTACTGGTTCTTCATGTGGAATCTACATGACATATGGACAGGTTTGTACGTACCTCTGAAAATTCGTAGGTCGAATGTTCATAAATAGAGGGGGGTCCCTATCCATCAATTTAGTACCGCTTTGCGGTCAGGTAACAACGATAGTTCCGCAGGTGATACTGGAGCCCCCAGCATCAGAATGTGGAATTTCTAACACCCGCTCGGGCTCATCGTCAGAGATTATCTCAGCCCCATCACTAGATTTCAGTAGGGAGTCACTCGAGCAAACGTGTAGGTTGTGCCGAGTGAATGGTGTAGGATTTGAATGTATTCAAAGTTTAAATGTCATGGCATTTCAAAGCCCCCAAACATACGTTTTACACATACTGTTTGAAAGAGTAGGTGGCTTTATATGATACACGCACATATATTCGATGTTTACATAGCAAATAATGGGTTGAGTATTTAAAGAGGCTTTTAAATAGGTAATGGTACTTTTACAAGCATCAATGCATTCTTCTTCGCGACTTAAACTGATAGCACTTCATTAAGTACCAGTACAATTCTCCCATTTTCATCGGGGAATGAACAGTCCAGAATGCTGAGTGTGTCTATAAAAGATCTGGAAACATTTACGATTATTCAGTGAAGTAAAATCTAAAATTTCCGTGCTCTATTCTTCGGTCGAAAGTGAGTTTACGGATAAAATGGTATATTATGAAAGTTGCAACAAAATATGGTTTATTAAATAAATATACCTCAGTTCGTCTGTGTCATAGGCTTATTGCAACTCAAGAAATAACTAAAAATATTCAAGTGTATTTTGTGCAAAGTAACCCTCCTGCAGAGGTCAGTGGGGGGGGGGGGGTATAAGAGAATATCCATTTCGTGAAACATCAGCCTTTCAAATCTGCTTCAGCGAGGGGTCTCGCGGCAACAGTAGTATGCGCAAAGACACCGTTCCGTTTCTTTGAGTTGTATCGAGGTCAGAGGTGAAAAGGGTCATCACGGCCGATGCCATTGATGCCAACCGCCCCGCCGGTGCAGTCGCCACCCGAACCCAATCGTCTATCCCCATACCGCCCCTCCGTGTTTTCGGGTACCGAATTGTTTTACTGAACAAGCGCGAGTTTTTTTTCTTTTTTGCGGTCCCGTGTTATCCGTTTTGCGGTTTTTAGCGGACGGGTGCCGCGCAATTGGGCGCTTCTTCTCCCACGAGCTAGCGCCACGCACCACGGCGCAGCAGAGCGCAGTTGCGTTCAATTGTTGAGAATATTTTATTATTCTCATTATTATCGAGATCAGGTCACGGTGCAGCAGTCGGCCCGTGGTTGGACACTATGCATGCATGGATGTTGAAACGCAACACAAAACAACTATTTTAAAGAAATTATTTTCTATGCAGGTGATTTAAAAATGCATAGCTTCAGTGGTTTTCTAACATCGGAAGGAAGAGCGTTCCAGACGGCCGCAGAAGCGCACCTGAAAGCGCTCGATGCAGCGACCGTCCTTGTTCGACGGCCAGCCAAAAGCCGCTGCCGCCGCTGCAGCGAGGATGACCTGAGTCACGAACGCGGTACGCACAGGAAGCTGTGAGCGCACGATGCGGGGATTCTTGACGACTACGAGACAACGTTCTCCCATCTTCGAGTGCTCGGCTAACACTCCAGCCTCCGAGGAGATATTGTGAGGAATGCGGAGGAACGTGAGCTCATCGCGCCGGAAGCTCAAACGACTGCAGCTGCGCCTCGCCATCAGAGAGCGCATCAACTTTAAAAATAAATGCGAAAAATATGAATGCAGGCAATTGAGGGCACCCTGTGGGCTTATTTGCCCCCCTGCCTTTTGCGTATCTCGCTGACCTCAGCGACTCCGTCTCGTCTCTGCGTTTTTGGATGGAGACTCAGCTCGGTTTTTTTTGTTGCCCAGCTCTGCGGGATTATGTTTCCACGCGTGTGTCTGCTGCCGAACCTGCGCCTGCTCATTTTCACGGCGCCGTTTCTTTTTAATCGATCTTGTCTCGTGTCAAAGGTATCTCGCAGTCGATAAGTCTGGCTGTGTGTGTTTTTTTTTGTTTAGCGCCAGGTAAGGATCCACTAAAAAAAAATCAATGTCTCCTCAAACTTACGCGAGCATAGAGCAGTTTTCATCTTTGATTCATATAATCCTGCATCGTTGTAGTTGACATTCCGCATTCCTGAGTTGGGTGGAAGTCTATCCCTAAGACAATCACGGCCGACTCACGGATATCTACGGATATCTACGTGCACCGATTGTATTAAACCCAGAGAAATAATAATCGGAGTTGACCCCTTACTGGGATTTGATCCCACAACCTTCCGTTTGTTTGGCTGAGCACTCTAAGCGCAGCGCCACCCGGCTGGATTCCATTACCACACAGTATCCATTAAGCATCCATTAGGAGGAGTCTATTACGATACACTAAATCCTGCACAAGGAGTTTAGGTCCATTGTTTACTCCCAGACTAACGGTTCACAAACCGAGTTTCCGATTCATGTGTGTACTGCACGGAAGTAACCACAATGCACGGCTCTTTTCACTGACCATACCTCACCACACTGGCCAGAGAAGATTGAAGGGTGGCAAGGACTGTGGTCAGATATTAGCCGTCACTGATGTTGGCCACTTCCAGGAATGAAACTCAAATTTCTGGGTTCATGGCACAGTGCGCTAACACTGCAGCAGCGATGCACCTTCGTGCAGTCACTTGACCCTATATTATTGGTTATTTCGGTGAAGTCACGTAGAAGGGAAATAATAAAATAATAAAAATACAATATAATAAAATAAAAATTATCACGACGTTTCGGCCACAACACAAGCAGCCGTCCTCAGGTGAACACCGCCAAGCTTGGCAGCGTATATTTAAGCTGGATCGGGGGGAGGAGAGCGCCTTGACAAAGGAGTTTACATATCAACACCGGAATTAAGCATATTGATGGAAAATGCAGATATGGGATTAGTTACTCCTTGTGGAATGACCCTACGCACGGCTTTGGCTGCTGCGCCAGGAAGGGACGTTCGCTGTTTGTAAATTCACTTACTCGAAACTTCCCCAGCAGGGCCCTAAATATTGAGACTCAATGATGCATTCCTGGATAATCAAGGTAATTGTTAATATGGTTAGCATACGCGACGCGTGCACGATACACGTCTGTCAATACGAACGCAACTGTGCTTTAGACGCTTCGAGGGAGAACCAAGAGGTGTTTTCGACTGCATATTATTTGTTTCGTGAACAATTCAATATATAATCGCGCAGAATTTCCCTTCTCCAAATTAAAGAGTGCAGTCATATGCTGCACACTGGGATGTGACCCCACAAGGAATTCATTGCTCTGAAAATTACAAATGAATTGATTTGTTTTCAAGCAGATTCAAAACCTGTGAATATATATATCATTGTGTAACAAAAAAAGTTGTTCCTGGGTAGCAAGTGTTATTTCCTAATTGCTTATGCCTCAAAAGTACAGAAAATGGCTTTTATTCCTCACAAACTTTACTTTTGTGACCAGGACATTGATATTTTGAAATATACCTATTTTCAATGATAAAACGTGTGAATTTGTGTCTTTCGTTCACATAAAGTCCTGGTCACAAAAGCAAAGTTTGTGGGGAATATTAACCATTTTCTATACTTTTAGGCATAAGCAATTTAAAAAAACACTTAGTACCCAGTAACAAAAATTGTGTTACATAGCGTATTCAGGTGAATTATAAGTTGCCTAGTTGAACACCACCTTGTGCTGCCCGCTAATATTATTATTGTTCTTGCACCAATGAGTCAACTGAGCTGATTATTAATAGAGAAGCAGGCTAATTGTTGAAGTATTAACACTTCAAGATAGAAAATATCGTCGACCGAGGAGTATAAATTAGCGTTGCATAACTTATTGCGATTTGACGCTTTAGTTTTTGCCAAATTTACAAAATTGCTGGGGGGGATAGAGTTTAGTTTTGTTAGCGCTGTATCTGTTCAGGGTCCATGCTCCGCAAGACATGCAATGTAAGCTGTGTGGGGGGAAACTGTTCCCATCGGTCAAGGGTTAATGGAGGTAAGCGATACTCAGGGCACTAAAAAAGTAATAAAAAAGCAGATCGTGGGGGCTTGTGACAACTGAAATTGTGGCCATTTTTTGTTGAACTTTTTTGCTTTATTTTATGCTTCAAAATAAATATTAAAACTGCACAGAAATGTAATCGCAATTCGCTTTCCGTGTGACTGCACCGCGAACTGGACTAGGGAGACGAGGAGGGAAAAGCATGTGTTCTAAAATGAGCACGGTCACGTGGTTTTTTTGGTCGCCCAACGTTTTGCAGCAAAAATCTAATGAAAGTATTTTTTTTTAATGAGCACGATCACATTCGCAACGTGTGGAATTCTCGCACATGACGGTGAGATACATCTTCGCCGTCGTGTTCCATGTGGGTGCAGTAAGGAGGCTTGGAGTGGTTCAGGCGTAATTTGCCACTGATGTTTGCGACGGTTAGCAGTTTAACTCCATCGGTCTGAGAACTTTTCATGGCACAGCGAGTCTCTTATCTATGAAACTTTTACCTACTTTGACATTAAGGTCACCGAGTTTGGCATTAACGTCACCCGTTAGTGGGATGAAGCTCATACAATAAAATAGTTATGCCACGTAGGTGTGTGTATAGTTTTACGTTTCAGGCTCCAACTGCTATAAATGTATAATGTCTTCAATAATACATTCTACTTTTATGGACACCCTATTTACATAATATATTTCCAGAGTCTACGTTAGCATTTGGCAAGCCAGATTGTGCTGGGGTTGTAGAAGTCAACTCACCATCAAAAGGACTTTACCGAAGGAACCAACGAGTATGGATTCCTGCAGTCACGAAAGCTTCAAATCAAGATTAAAAGGATGTAAGTTCAACGCCTGGTCGGTGTCACGATTTCCATAAAGTCGATAAAATAAGTACGACTCTGGCATAATTAAGCACAGGTCATCCTATACAGTACATGAACTGGCCTTGGCACAGGAACGTGGAATTTCCAACAATGGCTCAGATCTGCCAACTGAATTGAGCACCACTTCACATTAGTTTAGCAGTGAAATATTGATGTTGTACAATGTACATAATGCTTAAAGTACAATTTCAACTGAAGGTTAATTCACGCTATTTAAAGCTAATTATAAAACAATTGGCCAGTAAATAAAAGACCGCAGAGTATTTTAACTGTCGACAGAAGCTCTAAAGTGTGTTTGCACGTTAACCATTAGTAACGAAGAGTCATAAAAGGCCTTTAGTTTGTAAGCGGTTTCAAGACAGAGGCCGAGAAATTCGTGGAAATGTGGTTTAGTTGCCTGGGTACTTTGGTGCCAACTGTAAAATATTCAGCAGAAACTGCAGCGGTAGTTGGCAGTGCATTATGTGTCGTGTAAGGAACCATACACAGAAAACAGATTAATGTTTCACTGCGCTTGTGCATAAACTTGGTGTGGAGTCTATAGAATCGGCATCGTTGACCCTGGCTGCCCTCTGTGTCAATGGCAATAAATTATGTTAATGCTGCCTTCAGTGAGGATTCTAAACAACACATGTAGGATGGCAAGTTTTACCTGCTGGCAAACGCAGCTCTATCCGTTTTCCCCCCGACTAGTCCTTCGAGAATAGTGTTAGGAAGTCCTGGGCACGAGAGACACGGATGTGTTTCCCTCCCGGAGGACTCATATAAGTGAGCCATGCCCAGCTATAGACTGTCATAGAATACACCGAATGTGGCATGGGTGAGAAGACCACACATGCATTGCAAAGCCTGTGAAAGTAGCAGTGAGATGCGGGGTAGGTAACTGATAGTCCCCGTTCTACTTCAGCTAGGGTTATAAACAAAAATACACAAATGGTGAGTTGCACGACCAATGTTCGCGAAGGACGACGGAGTCGCAGCCAAGGAATGGGACGCGCCTGAGAGGGCGTCCTCAGAAGAGTTGGAGTGATGACATCAGTTCGTATGCAGGTACTAGGTGGGTCGTTCCATCGAATCGTGAGAGACGGTGGCAGTTTGGGCAGGAATTCACACAGCGGTGGATTGACCATGGTTCATGATGATAAAGAGGTTGTACTCGTTGAAAAACATTGAACAAAAATGTATCTGACTGTGTATTCCCGACAGACATTCAAGATTTAATTTATATCAACACACTTTCAAATCAACGTAAGAGAGTTACTCTTACAGCATTAGTATGACTGAAAAACGTTATCCCAGAGACAATGAAAATCAAGGCATCTTTCAAGTGGTTCAGTGGTTTAGAATGCTGATGCTATAAATGTCCATCTCAGAGCACTGAAGCGGCAACTGTTACATTCATGGGATCACTGGCTTCCATTCAACTTTAGCTCCAGTTTTCCAGTGAGTGTCGTGATACTGTGATGATGGTCTTGCTTTGGCCACCAAGGAGTCCTCAACATGAATGATTTTCTTAGAGATATACATATATAAATGTTTTACAACAGTACAACGTCAGTGCACCTTCAAATGTTGTGTGTAGTCCTCACAAAATGGACGCTAGATTTGAAATGAGTAATCATAGCTATAGTGGAAATACGATCATGTCAGTCTGGATGGAGCATCTTGTCAAGGAACTTTCAAAAAAAATGTCAAACCCGATTTTTCTATTTTTTGCCGGACGCTAAACCAGCGTGTGTGAATTTAATGTTTAAAAAAAAAGTTAATTCTCAATAATTCCCAGGATAATTCCCAATAGCATTCCCAAATTGGTGAAGAAAAAAAACCCCACAGAATGGCCAACAAAAATAAGGCACACGTGTATGTGTTTCCGGTACTTTTCCCCAATCAGAAAATTAATTAAAACGTGAATATGAAAAGACTGTAGGTACGCAAGCTTGGAAATATTAAAACCCAGTGGGTGTTGTGCGACCATGTCATGAATACAGCCGGCAATTGTCTTAGCGAGTGCTGCTTCGATGACATAACCAAAATTCCCAGTGGGAACTCATAGAAACGCAGTGAACTCGTATTAATTAGACCTCGAGTTTAACTCAGGGGGTGTAGAGAACGTGACCAGGGTCATCGGTATCGAATGGTGCTGGTGTCCGTTTACAGTGCCGACATGAATACCGTGTTTTGTCCTGGTCTCTCGCTGAAAGCGGCAGCGTTTTACGTGCGGGATACAGACGCGACAGTTTAATGCGGTGCTCATAGCACAGCGGAGGCTGCAGTCGACGTTGTGCAGAGAGGGCAATGACATGATAATACATGGTCAGGGTGATGGATGGATGCTCTGAGTTGAGAGGATTAACAAACGTACTTAACGCAACTTATATGGAATGTGTTTATTTTTAAGACCCCTTTTGGTGCCAGTTATAGTATGATGTGTATACAGTGTGCATATATAGCAGCGATGCTGTAAACAAGGTAAAAACTAAAACTCTTTTTTATGTTACTAGGTAAGGCCCACTGAGCTATATATTGTTGAGAAGCGGGTTATCGTATTGAAATTTGTAGCAGCCAAATACTTGAGACGCATATTTCTAAATGTGGAGGGAAAAACCGGAGGACCTGGATACAAATCCACGTGATCATGGAGAGAACATCCAAACTCCAAACACACAGGCACCAAGGTCGGGATTGAACCCATCGCTCCCGCATACCAGGCGAGGGAGTTAACATCTTTCCACCGTGACGCCCTTCATCATGTAAAAAATACGAAAGGTTAGCGCGGGTCAAATTGAAACTGAAGCTGGTTAGAATACCTGTTTTTAGAAATATAATTCAAATAAATATGGGTCTTTTAACATTGTGTTTCCTGTTCACAAACCGCACACCATGGTACGTTGTAAAAAGGTAAAGGTACAGCCGTGTCATTTCTTGCTTTTGACAAGACTGGTGGAAGGATCTCCAGTACAGGGAGAGCAAGATAGTCCCTCTAGAAGGCATTTGGTCTACTCTTCCGTGCTCACCAGACACCTCGCAAAGAGGTGGGCCTACTCACACTTTACCCTACCACGTGCAGCTTACCGATCGACTAACGGTGGTGTACCCTTTTGCTCTGTGGCGGTGGACGGACACGGGTGGTTTTTCAATTGCCGTGCCAGGAGATCGAACCAACGACCAAGTGATGTGTGCTCACCGTTACATGAAGGCAGCATCGCCCTGTATGCATCATTAACTATTGGGGCAGAGTGTTGGCGTAGTGGTTAGCTTCGTGCGCGATTAACCCGGCGGCCTAAGTTTGATTCCCTGCCATGGCATACATCAGTGGCAAATTATATCCGAAATGGTCCTGGGACCCCCACTAATGTCATCAACCCACACTGACCAGTGTGATGAGGTACGTTCAAAACAACAAGACTGCCACGGCATGGGGACGCTTTCATTCAGCAGCGAATTGACGAAATAACTGTACGTCATTTTAATTGGCGTAATTCATATCCGGCCAGGTGGCGTTGCAAGTTGGAGAACTTGCCTCACTCAAAGGATCACAAGTTCAAACGCCGGTCAGGGGTCGAATAAGCCTATCGTCCTCAACTGGCTTCATGATATGCCTGCAACTGTGTAAGGAGTCAATAATAATCATGCTGGTACTGGCACCTGGCATAGGAATGTGACATTTCCGCAAACGGCTCGGGGTGGCCAACAGACATGAGAGCCGTCCCATTGCTGGCTTTTTTTGAGCCCGGAGACACGTTGGCCGTTGTGCGTGAGCGCGCGCGTGCATGTGTGTTGATTCCATTAAGGCCCTCAATTTGTCGCGCATTCATGCGCAGTTTATGAAAGGATTTTTTTGTTTGCAGAACAATTTTACAGTACCGAGACCTCAGGCAACCCGGCGGATCGAGCAATCGCCCTGTAATTTGTGGCGTTACTTGGCGCCTGGGTGGATTCTGCACATGGTCACATCGCCCCTGCCAGACCCGGCGTCAACCACAGACAAAGGGGGCAATGTTGGAATTGGAGACTCTGCCGCTCGTTACGGTTGCGATTGTGAAATTCGCTCCATCATCGTAATATTTCACGCCAGCGTGAGTGATGTTTGTGGACACGGGTGCGCAGAGTTGCCTGGAAATATGATCACAACAACGGTCACGCTGCATGCGTGCAGGATATTCATCGTAAAGCCATTGTCAACTCAATTTTATTGCATGCACGGTGCAAATACCTTACGCTTGTATAGTACGTACGCAATTTCCCCATTTTGGCGAGTTTAGATATTCGTGACGAATGTTGTTGGACAGCAGTTATTGTGCTGACAAAAAAAGTACACACGCAACAAGTTAAAAATACTTCTCGTTGTATCCAGCCAAGTCAACATGCGAAGAGGAAGGATGGTGGCAATCTTTTTAATTTTTCATTGGTGGCCATGAGCCAGTGGAAGAAATGTCACATTCCAGTGGCCAGACTTACAAAAAGTTGATTGATGTTGACTCCTAGCGGTGGCAAATTTATAGACCGCTGGGGAATGACAGATTGAGTTGATTTTCGATCGCCGTTTTAACCCACGACCTCGCGATTGTGAGCTGGGCGTTCCAGCCACGGTGTCATCCTGGGCGAGTAAAATTGGATGTACACGCTATGATAAATTACGCATGCAAATGCTCGTGTCAGGTTTGGCTCTGCGCACCTCTAATCCAGCAACAGGGGAGCCAGGGTTGTAGAGTTTCACTGAGCTCATGCACTTTAGAACATCCACTTATGCGGCAGTGAGAGGGCTTGTATGAGGCAGTGGAGCAAGTAGGATAGTGCCTGATGTGACCTCGTTTGAGTTGTCCATCTCTCTTGTGCGTGAGTTCTCACTGTGATCCGTGCTTGTCACCCAGAGGCCAACTAACATATTTAAAGACATGAATCAACATGGCAGTGCATAAACTCGGAGAGGTTTTAATGGGTGAACATATTAATATACCATGGTAGAAGTGCACGTTGCACGTGTTAAATGCAAGTGATATGTACATAAAAACTATTGTTGTATATACACATCTCTTTGCATCAGAGGCATTAGGCGTAATGCATGTTATGTTTTGTGTCTCTAGGTTAGGCCACAGCATTACAATGGTTATACAGGAAAGTTCAAAACATGCACTTTCACGGCCTGCGTTCTGAGAACAACACCTTAGCGATATATGTTTAGTTTCATCCATCCATTTGTCTCCATATTAATGAGCCTCTTCATTTCTATGCATGCGTGTATTCACTTAGTTATTGATTCTCTCCCATTGTGATGCTGGGTTTTCACAGCGAAAGCACGCGGGCGAGGCCAGTGCCAGACGGAACACTGATACAAAAGCCAGACTCGCTCCATGGGTGTAAGTGTTACACATAGAGCATTTTAGTGACGGTCCTTGTTTTGTGAAATATATTCCGGATCGCACTCATCAACGTGTGTGTGAACCGCGTCAAGCTGACAGGATGGGCCAAAAGGTTGCGGAGGGGGCGGGAGAGAGAGGGTGCGCTGAGTAGGTTAGTGCGTGTTTCGGTCAAGAGGAGGCTAAGACTGCTTCACCCCTCCACCCACCCCCGTCCTTCCTGAAGTAGCGAGCAATACACATACCCGCCATTCACGCACGGCGTGTCCCAGGACAACATGCCATTCCCAGCCCCTGGTGGTTAAGGTCCCATTTTTTCCCCCCCTTTTTAACAGAAAAAAAAAATTGGCTCCGAGGGGGGATAATTTAGCGTGCAAGGGCTTTTTTTCATACATTTTTTTGTTTGTTGCTCAAATCCTGGAAGGTTTGGCCGCATTATGGCAGCGTTGGTTTCCTAAGTCCGATTCTAAACGTTGATGAAGTATGGCATGGGACGGGGGATGGGATAAAGTTGGTGGCCGCTCGCTGCTGGGAAGGGGGAGCTTGTGTGGACCCACGGGGGTGAGAAGGGGGGCCCCTGTGGGGTGGCTGGGGCTCGGGAGTTGGGGTTGGGGGGCCGAGGGGGGGGGGGACGCTGGTGACTGTGAGGCAGGGAGGTATTTTGACCCTCTTAGCAGGGTGCTGGGAACAGCCACACCACACAACGCATGCACAGCGCCCTAAATACAAATCCTTTTATAACAGTTATTGAAAAAAGACCTGCTCACCCCTTGCGAACTAAAGCCCATTCTACTTGCCTGTACGCTCTCGCACCCCCATGATTAGTGCTGCCAATCTCGGGTATAAAATAATCATAAATATTAAGAATACGGTAATAATTGTAAATAATTAAATTATCGCGACAGCTCTCCAGAATTAATTTACTGAGATTATGTTCTTAACTGCGGACAGCAGATTTAATTTTTTTCTTTTAATCCTCTCCATTATTTTTTTTGACATTTTGCACGTTTTAATAAGATTGATGTTTTTTGTGCTCGTGCCTGTGCATTTGGACAGATTGGATTATGGAAGTGTGGGTCGTCCGATTGTTTTGGCCAATCACGGTCCACTGTAGAACTGGTTCATAGTGCTCATTGCTCTGTTCAGAGATTTCCTGCAAGCGTAAGCCATTCTGTATCACCAGGGCCAGGCCAAAGGTTCCTGGAGGCATGGGGCAGAATGCTAACTACAGGCGCATTTTTGGGGCCCTCTTTTGTGTGATACCCAGGGCAAATTGCCCCATTTGCCCCTCCTGTGTACCGCTGCTCGTTATTTTTTAAAAGATGCCAGCCCTAAATGAATTAGAATTAACAGCAGTGAGCTGTAGGGCCACATCTTTCGGAGGCAAACTTCCACATGGAAACACCTGGTGCATGAATTTCTCCTGAATGTATTCATTGAAGACATTGTACAGTTTATGTGTGAGCCGATTACTTTGGCGTAGGCTGTAATATGTACTTATCAGATAATTATATTAACATGTCGCAAGAATGTATGTTTCAAGTGCACCGTATGTCAATAATGTCACCAATAAAACGATGTGAGATTTGGCAGGGCACATTCCTTTGACAGGATGATGGCCGATGATCAAGAATATTATCGGAGTGGCAGTCAAGAGGACATCAACCGAGTAGATGGAGCGATGTAAACGAATTTGTTTGCAAGTGCTAGGTGGATCATTGCATAGTGGGATCGTGAGATCTGTCAGCGGCTTGAAGAGGCATTCATCCAGCAGTGGATTGACCATGGCTGATGATGAACTAACAGTCATCTGGGTGGAGTGTGGGATCAGCAGACATTGTGTTTTAACTTTAAGCCTAATTTCCACAAGGCCTCGCTTACAGCGAGTTATTCAAAGGACGTCTTACAGCCATATTTTTCTATGGCATACGCATTCACTCCGCGTGAATGGGCCTCCCCACGCGAGAGACAAAAGGGCTTCGTGACGGCATCCTCCTGCAATTACCGAGAGCCCCACGAGAGGGCGAAGCAGGGCTTTGGCTTTGATGCCATAAACAAGATCCCATAAACACGGGCCACACACATTAAAGGGGACGCAAGGCACATAACGGACATCATCTACAAGTAAAGTGCATAAAGGTCAAGAGGCTATGGATAGATTCGCTTGTAACAAAAAAAGATTCTTATTTACTTGAGCTACATTTGGCCAAATTATTGTAAGAATTTTTTGTCGATGTTTTATTTGAAAACTCAATAAGTATGAATGTTAAAATGCATTAAATTACGTATTCAAGTTTTTATGAGCGTCCATGATGAGGATAGGTACCATCAGCCGCATCTGAACATCAGCAGGGTGATGGGCACATCCGTTTCATAAATGGAAAAATTAAAGACAAGCCACAGTCGTGCGATTGTGGCCAAGCAACGCACACTATGAGCCATATAGTAAATCACTGTGACATGCGCTCCTTCAAAAGAGGAGGAATAGCAAAACGACATGAACTCTCTCCTGAAGCCCTCCCCTGGCCAGCCAACTTTGACATTTAGCTCCTGATCTAAAGCCACAATACTTCAAGCGTCACACCCCTGCTGGAGAAAGGGCCACTTGAGAACCTCTCTAGATCCCTGATGACAAAATGTGATGCCCTGCTACACATTGTCAACTCAAAGATAATCGTGTTCTCAAAACCATGTCAGCCGTTTTAGTACATTTAGTAAGCGTGGCCATTGCATTACCATAAAAACTAAAGTTAATATTTGTTTACTTTTGCACTGAACAAATGCTGGCTGAATAAATCGTAACTATTACTAAATATAAGCAATCAAGTGAGAACCCTATTCAGACATTTCAATGTTCTCTCTTTAATGTAAAACATGCGAAAATATCAAGCTTCAAGAACTGCCTTCATTTCGCGAAAACTTAAAAAAAAACATGGGAGGAAGGGGAAAAAACCCATCAATCAAACTCTTCCAGAATTCGAACCGGTTTCAAACTGGCGATAGCACGGCGAGAATTGCTCCTACCCCGAACAAAACTGACGTCGCGTTCAGCCACTCGCGCTTTTCCCTTATTGTAAACAATCTGCGCAAAGCATTAGACGGTGCATTAAAACTACGCTTAACCAACGTACGTTGTGCAGCGGGGTTCACGGGCTGCGTCCGCGCCGCGCCTCTACCCCGTGCGCGCTCGCATGGTGCAAGGGGAGACCCAATCGCAGAATGAGTAACTCTCGCTCCCAGGTAGGTGGAGTCAGACCTTGTGTTTGCCAGGTTCATTAACATTCAGGGTGATCTCAGCCGCCAGAGCACAGACCCAAGCGCTGCTCAAAGGCACCCACTGCATGTGTGGTCTGCCTCTTGAGTGGTCCGTGCGTGGCTCGCGTGTGCGGGTTATAGTGTCGGTCACGTGGACGCATGCTCGCGTGTTTGTGCGTGTGTATGTGCGTCGGTCACGTGGCGTGTTTGTGTTCTTAAGTGGGTTTGTCACATGCACGAGCGTTGTTGTGCGTGGTTGTCGACTTGTGCGCCTCTGCGTCTGTTGTGTCAATTTGCTTGCGTTTTGGCCGCGTGCACGTTCTGCAAGGGTGGCATGCACGACGAGTGTTCTCTGAAAGCATTATTCAGTTCGTTTTAAGCCACTTAGTCCACATCGGTGGAATTAATTCTGACAAGCCATGTTGTTTTTCCTGCAAGTTTTTATTTACTTTTGATGTAGTTATTTATATATTAAAATTACACCCAAAACGCCTTGCTAAGTCCAATGTCTGAGCTGCTCACTCAATGTCTTGGCTCGGTTCGTCAAAAAGTACATCCACTCATTCGATTGTGCTTGAACTCCCATTTTGCAGTAAACGTTAAGTGACAATACTATGCATTCATTCATCAGAGTTGGCCGCCATTATGGAAGGCAATGGCAGACACTGCTTATGTGGATTCAAGTTAAAAATTTAAAGTGATTTCTTTCTCATGTATGTACGTTACACTTCTTTCGCACCGTACATAGTCAACCGAGTACCACCTCAAGTGAGCATTGCGGTGGTACTCATCTCCAGGTCACAGCACTGAGCGAGTATTTTACATTCCACATTCCTCTGGTGGGGGCAAATCTCCCAATGGGATAACCACTGTTAATTACCACACAAAGTTTTCTTCTTCATTTTATCGACCACGGAGGGAAGATTGGCTCAGTTAACCACCCTAACCAGGAGTTGAACTCATAACCTCCCGATTTGTGAGCCGCTCATTCAACCGCCGAGTTGCCTGGCCAGATACATGCAGAGATAACAAGTACGCACACACTTGGGTGATCATGGACCGGCTCTAAATTAGCGTCAATCTTCACTTCGATTCTACCCAACCCGGAGTCGCTCACTATTCGTCAAATAGGGACCCTCTTCTGCATCTACGGTTGAGGCCCATTGATGGGTCACTTGTCGAACAGACAACAGTGTGATGTCTGAAGGGCCGGACGGTATGAAAGCAAATGATATTGTGTACGATGTATCATGTTGTGTTTCTGAATTGCATTGTAGTCTATGCCTTGGCTTACTTACAGTACATATTAAGTATGAATATCGCTCTTCAAAGTTGCTACTTTTCCTGTTGACTTTCATTGTTTCTATATGCATAAATAACAAGGCTCGGCTTGTCACTCGCCACAAAAAGCAAGGCCCATGCATACAATTTATATATTACATATGCACACATATATCCATCACAATCACAATCAAGTAATAACCGGGACCATTAACATGTTAGCGTGCTCACGATGAATTCTGAAGAATAAAAACCAGCGTTGTTAAGGTACCTCTCCTCATTTCAGGTTTGGGGAAGTGAACCTTAAAAAGTAAACATCTAAAAATACATGCACGGCCAGCAGCTCCACCTAAAAACAAACCGAGGTGTCCGTTTCACGACACCAGCAAGAATAGCCCCTCGATGTACACAGACCCCCCCACCCCCCCCCCGCGTATGCGCTTGCTCATACTCTCCCTTGGACATCTGTGACCAAAATATATCTTTCTAGCTCATCGGATTCCTCCAGCAAAAATCTATATTCCGATTCATTAGCCGCGGCATTGGAAATGTCTCTAAATGACTGATTCGCTAAGGCAGAAAGGTGAATACGGGAACGAGAGAACGTACTATGAATGAAAGTAAGTGGGATTAGGCAGGACGCGTCGCCAGGAGGGATGGTGGGCGATGGTCAAGAATAATAACGGAGAGGCAGCCAAGGAATGGAACGCGTCCAAGAGGACACAGACTAGGGAGACGGAGCGATGGAATCAGCTCGTGTGCAGGTATCATGTAGATTTTTATGAATGTTTGTTGAACTTCTTTCGCACCGTAGGTAGAAAATCGTGCTCAGCGGATGTGCAGGGGAAGGACAACAAACTAAACACGAAAAGCAGTTCCAAAGAAATTAGTTATCGATCTATATGATTTAAAAGTGCATAACTTCAGCAGCTTACTAATAGCAGAAAGAAGAGCGTTCCAGACGGCCGCAGAAGCACATTTGAAAGGGCGCGCTGCAGCGACAGTCATTGATGGCTACCCAAAAAAATCACAATCACGTAATAACCAGGATATGTTACCTCGCGGGATCGTGAGAGGTGGCGGCCGCAAGCCGAGGCCTCCATCCAGCAGTGGATTGACCATGGCTGATAATGATGATGATGAGGTGAACCCAAGTGTCCCCACTCCCGCCCAAATGGACGATTCGATGGACCTCGTACTTGGCCACCAGCGGACATTTCACTTCCCGTGACCCATTCACGCAAACTCATTCATACGAATGATACATTTCTCCCCACTCAATATTTTCTTGAAAGCTGCTCGGCTGGCTTAGACGAGAGATAAGCGGCTTAATGCCCTTCCACTGAAGTACGGGGTCCACCTATATCCATAACAATCCTACATTATTGTACCCTGCGTTCCTATACAGTAATGCTGTGAACAGGTTTAGGACAAAGTAAGTTGAGATGGAAGTGGTGTACGAAAACAATTCCCTGAACACCGTTTGAGACTATTTTGGCTGAAATCAGACTATGGAAAGGCAGTATTTTTGGTGATTTACTTTGTTGAGCGGTACCACAAGCCGGTATGGAAATTGGGTTAGTGGGACGTTCGCGTATTAAGCCTATGGGAGGATATCCATCTCAAAAAACAAAGTTGCTGTCGGAGGCAGTTGCAGACAATAGATTTAGAATACAGGTACTGTCTAATTGTGTTTGTACGTGGTATTGCCTGACACTCGTAGATTTTTTTTAATTCTTCCAGTTTCCACGGACGTGAAAAAGAATACTCAAAACAGAAACTGGTGAAGCTTGCCAGAGCAGGAAACTCCTGAAAATAAGCCTCGAGACTCGCGGATGATTTCTGAGTGAAGAATTGTTGAAACTATTATTGCCCTTGCCGTACACACGTTCCATATTGTGTTACAGCTTCATTAACACACAAACACTTGTACGTGTTTCTTTTGGTCCCTGTGCTGCAGACATGTGGTGGTAATGTGTGTTGCCTCGCTTAAGCAAATCGCGCGTGTGTGTACGCGCGTGTGTGTATGCACGTGTGTGTACGTGCGTCACCCTTTGCCCAGCTGTCGTGTCTGTGGAGGATATTTTTGCTCTTTGAAAAATATTTTGCCTTTTAGTGGGAAGCGGAAGGAAAAAAATACACGTTTGTCTTTTCATAAAAAAAAGTGTTTAAAGACCTTGTTAAATAATTGGCTTTTTTATTGTACGTATAAACATGCACGTAGAGACGTGCTAATTTTCTGTTGCAATCTTAAATGACTTTTGCTGGAAATGGTAGGTCACACCTGCTATATAGATTTTATTTTTTCATCACGAATGCTGAGCGCATGCCCAACGGTCCAATACGCCAAGAGGTCAACAGCAGACAGCACCGTTATTAAATCTGTAAGAGATAGGAGTTGTTGCCACGTTACTTTGATTGAGCAAGGGCTGCATAAGAACTTGGGTAAAAGAGACAATAGGTATGAGGGGGGGGTGTTTAAAAAGGCGAGCAGAGCGAGGGGGAAGAAGCAGGAAGACTGGCGAATGTGAGACACCCAAACAGCAGCGGCGACAATTGGGGTTTAGACGACAGCACGGCAAGTAGGTTGCTGACGTGTTCGTGTGTGTGTGGGCGCCACAGTGACCAAGGTGTTGAATACCTCGCCTGGTAGGCTCAGTTTGGCTCATCTCTCACGGTCCGGTGCTAACCGCTAGCATCAAACATCCGTCTCACTCGGGCGCATGGACCAATCTCATCGCTCCGTCTCCACGGTGGCCGTGGTTTTGGAATTCATCTTTTCCTTTGGCTGTCACTCGGTTACCAGTCTCGTCCATTGGCTATCGTCTGATCTCATGATGTCCTGCCCAAGCCCATTTCACTCACCACGGTTGTAAGATGTTAACTGCCTCGTCTAGTATAAAGGAGGTCGTGGGTCCGATCCGGACCCTGACTCCTGCTGTTGAGCGTATTTAGCTGTGATAAATGTCTACATTATAAGCCACTTTGTTGAGCTATCATTTGTGATCAGGTCGCTTCTTAAAAAAAGAGCTATACAGCTCAGTGGGCCTTACCTGGTAAAATGAAAAATTATTGTCGCATACGTGAGTTTCACTGAGAAAATCCAGTTTCATCCAGTTTTTACCAATTACTCATAAATACACGTTTACATATTCTGCACAAGTCCTCCTGGAAATACACACTCATTATAGATTCCCGAGGTAAACAATATGCTAAAACAATATTTTTTCCCATTTAATCATCATTATTATCAGCCGTGGTCAGTCCACTGCTGGATGAAGGCCTCCCCAAGCCACCACCTCTTCGAATCGTGTGGTGTATTAATCTCTAAAGCACTTGCACGTGGAATTATTTAATCACTCCATCTCCTCCGATGGTTCATCCTCTCGGATGTGTTCTATTCCCTGGCTGCCAATCCCATTTCATATACCACATTTATTACACGAAATTATTGATTTAATTTATATCGCATGTAAAATTTACAACATCAAACGGAACATGGTGTTAGACCAGAGGACGCCAAAAGGCGCAAAAGAAAGCTGTCTCTGGTGTGGAGCAATCAGTTTCAAGGACAATGCATATATTATCAGTTTTTTTTTATTCTGACCACAAGCATTGTGGTTAATGCAGGCATGATTCCTCGTAAAAGGTTTCAATTTGGTGTTTTAACATCTTAACACCTGTTTTGTTGCCAGAAAAAATGGGAAAAACCTATTATCATACAACTCAATTGCATACATTTCAAAACTCCCTGCATTTTCAGAGCATGTTAGCCGCAATGCGCTAAAATATGCCCTAGATTAGGGCATTCCGGGGGACGATAATTGCGCTGCAGTGTTTGCACTGCAATTTTCTTTCAACGTCGAGGGAACAGAGAGGCTCAGAGCCCACAAGGTGAAGCAATTAGGACTCACACCTGCATGGCCCCGTCTACCCACACGGTCGTCTGCGCACCGGTTTATAATTAGCCACGGAACGTACAACGACGTTGTGTGGGGGATGTTTAGGTTCCTCTCTTCACCTCCTTTAGATCCATCCCTCTGGAGTTCAAAGGCGCCTTCGGGCCCTGTTGCATGTGTAGAACACGTGTGTGTGTGTGTATGCATTTATGTGCGTGTGTATGTGGGGAGCGGTAGTGAAATGGTTGGCGAGCTGAGCTACCAAACCGGCGACCCAAGTTCGACTCTCGCACACGGCCAACGCCAGCGACGATTACTTGAACCGGTCCTGGGCTTCCCCTAGCTCGACTCAAATGAGGACCTGGGGTAGTGTGTAAACATCGCCACTCGGGAGACAAAGGGTGTCGTGCTGCCCCCCCCCCTCCTCATGTACAGTGCTAGCTGTTATAGGTGCTCGCTAACAGCACTTGCCCCAAAAGGCAGAGGTGTGGACTCGAGTCATGCGACTTGGACTCGAGTCAGACTCGAGTCATGATTTTGATGACTTCAGACTCGACTTGGACTTGCCTCATCTTTGACTCGACTTGACTCGGGACTCGAGAGCAAAGACTTGAGACTTACTTGTGACTTGCACAACAATGACTTTGTCCCACCTCAGAGGTGTGGACTCGAGTCATGCGACTTGGACTCGAGTCAGACTCGAGTCATGATTTTGATGACTTCAGACTCGACTTGGACTTGCCTCATCTTTGACTCGACTTGACTCGGGACTCGAGAGCAAAGACTTGAGACTTACTTGTGACTTGCATAACAATGACTTTGTCCCACCTCTGCCAAAAGGTCTGTTCAGGCTTTGAAGGTGATCTTTGTCTGTGTGTATGGCAGTGGTAGTGTAGTGGTTAACGGACTTTGCTACAAACCCGGTGGATCGAGTTCGACTCCCCGCATTGATATTTGAACCGGCCAACACGAATGAATATCTGAAAAGGCCCAATGTCTCCCTACGTCGAAGTTGCTTCAAATGAGTACCTGATTCGGTGTGTAAACATCGGCACTGTGAAGACAAAGGTGGCCTGGCGCTATGTATCTTGGTGATATCTGTCTGCTAATATGTCTGTCTATAGTTTTCTGGTTAGATTTTATGTCGCTATTTCATTATACCTGATGATGATTGCTTGTGTTGCAATCGAAACGTCGTATTCTATTATTTAATTTAATTTATTATTTTATCTTTAGACGTGACTTAACCGAAAGAAACAAATAATAATTCCTGCAGTCACGAAAGTTCTAAAATTATGATTCACCCACCACCTCTTGTGCAGTGTTGGCCTTCATAGGTGCTCGCTAACAGCACCTGCTCCCAGTCTGTTAAAGGCTTTAAAAAGGGGCCGTCCATAAATGACGTCACGGAACCTAGGGTAAGGGGGGGGTCAGAGATTTGTGACGAGGGGGGTGGGGGTTTGTGACGTCACATAAAAATGCGCAACTTTAAATAAATATATACAACACGTTCTACTTAATTAAATATACTTTTTAATAAACATTTTCTCCTACAACATCAGAGTGCAGCACTACATTAAATACGCACTACAATGACAATAGTTTTAAGCGATTTGAAGCATCTTTTTTTTTTGGGGGGGGGGGGGGGGCAGAGCTTTGTGACGTCATATTTGACGGGGGGGGGTCTGACTTTTTGTGAGGCCGTGTGACGAAGGGGGGGGGGGGTCAGAAATCGTCCAAAATCGCGTGACGTCATTCATGGACGGCCCCAAAGGACGTTTCTTTTTGTTGTGAGGAACGGTAGAATAGTTGCTCTCACACCACGAAACCACTACCAATTTCCACGAACCAGTGATATCTGAACTTGCCCTGATCTTTGTCTTTGCGTGTGTGGAGTAATTGTCTTGGTAACTCGAACAACTGTTGTGATCCCAGTGCTCTGTGCATTACTCTTCTCCAGGCCCAACATTGGCAAGTGTTATTTCAACCTGCCCCGGGTCATCCAAAGCCAACTGAACTATGATGAAACCTGGAATAGTGGTTTCATACGGCATCAGTCTGTTGGCCACACCATCCCCTCGTCGCCATCGTCGTCGTCAGCCATGTTCTATCCGCAACTGGATAAAGGCCTCTGCCTCCACCTATCAGACGGTGTAACAACCCACCTAGCGTGAAAAAAATAAGAATGGGTTTTACCCTTTCTGGCAATTCAACGGGTGCTAAGATGTTCAAACACCAAATAGAAACCTTTTGCAAGGAATCAAGTCTGCATTAACCACGCGCAATTGTGGTGAACATGCAAACAAACGTGCTCTGATAATATATTTGCATTTTGGCTTCGAGACTGATTGGTCTACACCATAGACAGCCTTCTTCAGGGCCTCGTCTCACCCGTGTCAGACAAGCGAACGCCAAAAGGTGAAAATACAAAGGCAGGGTGTTTATAGTTCGGGGTGAGCAGCTACAAAATGGGACCTTTGATACTGGCAAAACATAACCCACCTCGCACCTGCGCATGAATCGATTTGATTGCTCCACGTCCTTGGTGGATGTCCTCTTGGACACCGACCCTAACGCCTGTAAATCTGTAGTTTGCATGTTTCTCTCACCGTGGTTCGCGTGGATTTTGTTCCGGGCCCCGCAGTTTTTCCCTCCACGTTTAGAAGCATGCGTTCAGAGTATTTTGTTGATATAAATTTCCACGTGATGAGCCGATTCCTTGAGCTATCATTTGTGACCAGGTCGCTTCTGAAAAAAAGCGCTTCAATGTCAGTGGGCCTTTTTTTATCCTTCATAGATGCTTGCTGACATAATATGCCTAAACCAACTGTAACGCTCAGAATGTATTTTTGGTGTGTGTGTGTCTTTGTCTTTTGGGAGCCGATGGAGAGATAATCAATGGCTTCAAGGTGAGTGAGTGGATTAACTTCACATCCGGTCAGTTTTTTTTATATTAAAATATCTTTATTCCACATCCTCCCTCAAATCATACATTGCAACATCCTGACCTTCTGGACGGTATTATAGGCGATGGTGTAAGGCAAGCCGGACTCATCAGCAATGGAGCCAATGTACGTGCTGTATTCTTCATTGTCTCTGAGCTTATAGCTCAGATGCTCCAGTGCCGAGATCGGACCCTAATGAATTCAGCCACTGAGTATGGGAGGGGGATTCGTGATTCTCCCATGCACTCAATATGGTTTTCGTGGCCGCTATATTAAAAGTCCTTAACAAAACGTTACACGCGGTCAGTTTTGACAAATCACCATTTCAACGGGCGCGCCCACGCACTCATTTCTCCTGGAAATTTCTGGGGCTCAAACTTATGCTGTACCAGATGGTGTGACATCATTCACATCTGCTATGGGTTATGTATCAGCCCATATCCCAACTCTGAAAATCACAGTAAATTGATTACAATGTAAGCTTTATTTTTCTCTTCATATTTTCAGCTTCCACTCCGAAACGATGCAACTAATGCCTGAATGTGTGCTTTCACAAGATTTAGAATCTGCATGTGCAGTATAGATATGTATGAGCATTTAGATATTTCCTGCGTATTATCTGAAACATAGCAAGCATGAATATTCGCGATGTTCTCTCCGTCGCCGTTGGTACTTAATTGCGGGGCTATTTAGACAAGAAGACTGACGGATCAATCTTCTCTCAGCTACTTTACTTTAAAACTGTAACTATCGTTACCCATGTTTTTCTTGCGTGGGAGACAATGCACTTCACTGGGGCTCTCAGCTGCTTACATCGAGGACACCCAGTTGAATTGACCATCGCCGTACCGCTTGCAAAAAAATAGTTCGTAACGAATAACACGGCGCGAGCATTACCCAGCTGGTTTAACTAAATATCGGTTAAACGTCGGGGACTCTGCCCAAAGGAACACAACAGTGGAGCTCATCTCTGTTGGTGGCTCTGATCGAGTGGTGGAAATTCTACATTGCTAAGGGCAGCTTATTGAGAGTATGACCACAGTTAACTTCCACAAAGCGATGGTTATTTTATTCACCCTAAGCATGATAGGCAGAGTCAATTCCAAATGATGGACCACTTTGTTGAGCTATCATTTGTGGCCAGGTCGCTTTTGAAAAAATAAGTTAAAACCTCAGTGGGCTTTGTCTGGTAGGATGGGGATGGTTTCGTGTTGTATTTGCATGTGTTTGGGTGATTTGTTTACATTTCCTGTACTTTGCAATCCTATCATGTTTTTGTACTGTGTTTTTTTTGTTGCAACGTTCTTACTCGTCCCGGCTGGACGTCTGTGAAAAAGAGCTTTATAGCTCATCGGATTCCTCCAGTATAAATACATATTCTGATTCCGAAAGTCAAAGCTTTAAAAGTGTGAAAACTCAATACTTTCGTTCAATAACACTGTCTTTTAAGGAAACATATATATAAATGGGAGACGTTTTCGGCAATGGGCCTTCTTCATCGCAGACAAATGAACAAGAATCATTGCCCGAAACGTCGCCTGCCCAATGGGTCACGTTGCATATGCTTGCGCACCACCACCAAAGCAGCATCAACAAATAATATTTATAATTAACGTATCCAGTGTTCTAACCACAGTGCCACCCACTCAATATAATGCCACTCGTGGTCCCTAACACGAACTAACATTTTGTGTAATTAAATCACGGTTGCGTTTTTTTTTACCTCTCAACGAGATTAAACAATAAGTGCGCTGATCTTCGACATTTTAAAAAAAGATATACTTCTGACATGTCATTGGCAGAGACAAATGAAACATTGTTGGCTCAACTGAAATTGCAAGGACCTCCTTGTAAACATAAAACCATGCAACAACTGCATCCTACTATTAGCTATGGAAAATTAGTTTTCGGCAGTCTATAATGTATACGGTAGCAATGGTTATTAAACCATTGCTACAGTCTGCCAATATGCTCACCAAGCTTAAAAAAACAGGCTACAGTCTATATTATAGACTGCCAGTACACTCACTCAGATTAAGAACCAGGCTACAGACTACATTAGTGTTTATTATTATTTTAATTATTTTCATTTTATTTTTATTATTTTTATTCACTTTATTTTAAATTTTCTATCTTGGTGACTTCATCGAAAGAACCAAACAATATGAATTCCTGCAGTCACGAAAGTTAAGTTTTAATAGCAAAACATTGTTCTGTGCAAGTTAAAGATAAACAAGAAAGTGATCTAATTTCTTATTCTTGATCAAGGCCTTCTCCTGACACATGTATGTACGTTGAACTTCTTTCGCACCATACGTAGCCAACTTTGCTAATCGGAGGTGCGGGGGTAGGACAACAAACTAAACACGAAAGGCAGTTGCAAAGAAATGAGTTTTCAATTTATATGATTTAAGAGTGCATAGCTCCAGTGGCTTCCTAATATCGGAAGGCAGAGCGTTCCAGACGGCCGCAGAAGCGCATCTGACCGTGCCTGATGCAGTAACCCTCTTTGTTCAATGGTTAGCCAAAAGCCCCTGCGAGGATGATCGTAGTTTGCGTGATGGTTTATGCTCCTTGACGTGATTAGCAAGGTATTGTGGTTTATTTGTGGCAAGCACTTTCTGTGTGATGAGTGCAACCTTATAATGTATTAGTTCAGCAAGCGGAAATCAATGCAGCTCAGCCAGCATTGGACGGACATGGTCGGATCTTTCAGTACCCGCCACGATACGTGCCATAGCATTTTGTTCACGCTGCAGCTTGATAATGTTTCTGTCAAACGTCCCGTTGAGCAGTGAGTTGCAATAATCGAGCCTTGTCGATACTCTTCAACAGGCCACAGTGTTGGCTACGTCACGACTCAATACTGGTCGAATGGATGATAGAGCCCTGATATGAAAATATCTGATATTCTTACATGTGTTCAGTTTGCTGACACACCTCCTCCCTGATGCTTTACTGACTAAATAATCACAGACAGCCAATGACTAAACAAACTATTCTAAAACTCTGCAAGGCAAAAGTTGAATCAGAACATAATCCCATTTTTTTTAAACATTAGGCCTCATTAGTAATTGTGTATTTTTTAAAATTCTCATACGGCACTGTAATTTCCAGTAATCCAGCCTTAAAAACGTTTACAGTGTTTGGTTATGTATTCATTTTAAATTGAAGAAAATTGAGGATAACGTCCTTAAATGTTACCCATAATTGCGTGGCTTAAAATATATATAAAATGGGGTTTATTGTTTAATGGAATGCTTTTGCCCAAGAGAAATAAATTGTCCATTGCCAGAACGATATAGAGCGGGTTGTCTACAGCAAATGAGGATCTCTTCCATGTTGCTGCAACAACATGCCGAGGTTGTGGAGGTGAACGCTGGTGAGGAACGCAGACATGAAGTATCCAAAATCTAAATCGGGGAGCGCAAAGGCAGCGCGACCACATCCTTCTCTTAGGGCTTTGGCTTTAATGCATAAAGCTCTTGGCTCATTGCGTGTGGCCTCGTATCGAGTGTTCTTGGGTATTCTTTCCATTGTCGTGGCTTCAGGGGACACTGGCGTGTGATGCAATGGGTTAGCACAACGGGACTTGCAATCACAAGGTAGCTGGTTCGATCTCTTGGCACGGCAGTTTGAGTAATCGGCAAGTTTTCTTAAATCTCACTGCCTCTTACCACCCGGCAGGATAAATGGGTACACCGCGGTCGATCAGCGGGTCGCGTGTGGTGGAGTAAAATGTCAGGACTCCCACCTCCGCCAGGATGTTTGGCCAGCATGGATGAGTGAGCGAAAGTCCCCATTATAGGTGGAGCTCCCTCCTCGTCACAGCCCTTCTTGCCAGCAGTGGCCTGAGCAAGACATTGCAGGGCTGCACCTTTACCGTTCAGTGTGGCTTGCATGGATTCTGAAAATGCAATGTATTCTATCCATTAATGTGTAGGTAGTTTCACACTAAAAATTATTAATGTGGCTGAAACAACAGTAATTATACATACTCTCTGGTTCTTTCGGTAAAGTTATGTAGGTATAAAAAATAATTAAAATAATTAACATTAAAAAAATTACAAAAATCCTCGTGACTTTACCGACAGAACCAGAGAGTATGGACTCATGCAGTCCCGAAAGCTTCAAATCTAGACAGTAATTATACATTTAATTTCCAGCTTCCGTAGAAGTCAAACATCCCGGTGCAAGACCCTCCTCAAGCAAAACAATATTGAATCCTGGTGAGTTTTTTTTCTTCGTATAGCAATGACAATAGTTGATGCTTGTTGTGGTTTGAAAAAAGGAAACATTTGCGGTATTACTTATGGGAGAAAGAACGGCAGCAAGAAAGGATACAATTGAAGAAGAAATAAAACATCAATGAAGTATAAAAATGTGCATATAACAAGGAGGCTGAAGTACACAGAAGATTAAGTGGATGCACGTTTTAAAAGTGAACACGTAAACAGCCGGACATAAATCTTTAAATACTGCTGCCACATTCTGAAAAAAATGCACCGTATTTATAAACCTTTTACAAACGTTTGATCTGTTCTGGCCCATCCTCAACAGTTCATTCAACAAAAAAACAACCGAATGAAAACAAGCTGTGCCCAGGAAATTGTGTTTTAATTACCCAAGCACCAACATTCCACATGCATGGGGCCAAAGAGCCACAGCTGTGAATTTCAGTGGTACTATTGTTACATTTATTATTTTTTTGCCACAACTTTCTTTTGGGGGAAGTTAATTACCTATTTGGTAAAAGAAAAATATGTAAATTAGGTGTAATTGTCTACTAAGCTTTGAAATGTAATGCTGTGCCCATTATGAAAGCGTAGTGGCATCTTTAAAAAACAAACTGGCTTGCACAAGGCAGTCCATCAAGGGAGCCTCTCAAAATCAGAAGCAACATGTCTGTCTTAACATTGTGTTCAAACATTTCTTTGCTAAGATTGCAAAAATGAATTACCGCTACATGCTAAAATAATTTACAAGCACAGTGCTGTGGCATTTGTTACTGATATTACTAAACTTGCATGCTTTCCGATATTGTCTGCAAGAAATCATCAGCTGTGATACGTAACTACTCATTAGAGTGTGAATTGTCAATGATTAACGAGCTTGACTGCTGATTAGTCCAACAGGGGTTTCTTGTTTAAACAAATGCTGCTGAACAATATTGGTGTGCAAAAACCATAAGTTTATAGACTAAAACAATACCTTCTTTACGTGAAAATACAAACAGTGGCGTGTTTATTTATTATGGATTTATTTGGTTTAACATGTACGCCTTTGCGACCAATACTATCCATAATAATAAAACCTCTACTATGGATGAATGTATTGATTCATTTGCATGTCTGTAAAACACTTTATTTGAATAATGTGTAATGCATGCACCATTTTTTGTTGTAATACTGCAGTTGTTAATACCTCAACATCTATGTTAACACAGCTCTAATTATTTAACTATGTCACTTGACTTCCAGAGTTTTACCTATGTCCATGGACTACAATGGCCAGGTAACTTTACCCCGAATCACTTTACAGAAACTGTGAGATCACTTGCAACAACGGCATTTTGTATCAGTGTTATAACCACATTTAAAATAAAATAAAACTATTTACACTTAAAATAAGCGGTACAAATACAATCTGCCCGAATTTAATTGGGCTCGCATGCTACTTATATCCGTCTTGCACGATGTCCGGCCAGCATGGAAGAGAAGGCAACATCTTGTCACCTCTAGAGCTGTGTAGTTCTTCACCTGGGGTGTACGCTGCACCCTCTGGGGGTGCGAGATGTCCTTTCTGGGGGTGCGAGATGTGGCCAGATTTGTTTAGAAGGTACATAATCGAAAACGCAAATTAAGCACGGACACGCAAGTACAACTACTTTGTTTCATCAAACCCTCTATGTATTTATTAAAATTATGGATGTGTTTTTTTTTTGTTAGGATTGCGAACCAAACGGGTGCAAGGCTGCAGAGTAAAGGTGAAGAACCACTAGCTCTAGATGGGCTCTTGAGAGCTCCCTCTGGTGGAGGTCCTTCAATTAGCAGTGTGGCGTGAGCCAGAAATTGCAGGACTTCACTTTTACTACTGCATGTCTGCTGTACAAACAACATGAGCCTTAATGGTTTAATAAAGGTATTGCACTTGTGTGTAAAGCTACAAGCAATAGCGGCAGGCTTGGTGCATTACGTGGAGCGTACGTTGTTTTTGACAGGAGCTTGATGAAGTGCAAACTGTTGGTTTGCAGTTAATGGTCCTAACAAAATCCACAAATTAGTTTCAATTACTTAGCGAACGCCTGACTTATTGAACTTTGCACTTTGGCCACACCATATACGTATATATAAAACCACTTGGGACCGTTGAAAGATATACGGATATGTTTCGCCAAATGGCAGTCAGTAGGCTGTGCACGTGTCACCACAATAACAGCTGCGTGAAAACTTTAAAACCGCAAAAAGACACATTTTTCTTTGAAGTGCAAAGTCCCAAATGTCTACGATAATCCTAGAGCCACTGCAAGAGAGTTCGCTAGAGACACAAAACTTCACATTCTTTTACCCCCAATTTCCTATTGAGGGTAACCCACACACCCGGCCGCAATATCACCGTGGCCTTTGGTCACGTTGCACGGCTTCACTGGCTGAAATCTAACCTCCTGTAGGGTTAACGCTAGTTTAGCATTATCAGTGCAACGTGTCCCAGTATGGAGTGGATGGACATTCCGTGATATTGTATCTAGAAGCAGAATGTTGCGTGACATTTTTGTGACCCCCCCCCCCCGAACTGTGTCAGATGTTGCCCTGTGAGCAAGTCACCCAGTATGTGCCCGCTCTCGTCTGACCTCTGAACCTCAACAGGGTTGAACCTGGATAGTGCTTGGATGGGCGATCATCCCCCGGAACAAAGTTGTTACAGGCTATGGGCCTACAAGGTGGGCAACAGAGGGCAGTGTAACAAAATCCATCATTGTAGTGTACTTCTATGCTCTCACTTTTATGCTCAACGCCTTCACGGACCCACACTAACCAGCATAATGAAGTATGGTCCAATAACTTGCACGCCATGGAGAGGCCCTCATCCAGAAGTGGATTGGCACGTTTGAGATTGAACAATTACACATTTTAATAAATGCTTGTGGACCTGCGGATACATGTCTGATACAATCAGTGGTCATTTAACTGAAGCCCACAAAGCTTGCAATTACCTTAAAGTAAAACAAAGACTGAAATCACGCATTAAAACATTTATGATTTGATATATATATGCACATTATATGCCAATTCTGAAATAATACAAATTGGATGGCAAAAACTGGAATAAATCACCCAAATTATTGAAAAAAATCGCGACCTCTATTCCTATTAAATTATGGTTACATAACCTGTCCAAGGATAACATGTTTATTATGAAGACTCATATCTAACAGGAGTATGTGATTGCAAGGGCTGGCCACTCACCCCCTCGTGTGCTTTGCCGGCCTTCATTGGTGCTCACTAGCAGCACTTGCCCCCAAAGTCTGTCAATGCTATATGAGGGATCTTTGTATGAACCCAGATAGCGTGTAAAGTGAAGAGAAAAAACCCACCAATTTGAATTGAGTCTGAACCAACAATTTAAAACACGAAAAGCCAGTCCAGCAACCTTAAAGTGCTGTATCCTCAATTTAAACAATTTTCTTTATTATCAATGGCATTCTTGTCCGTGTGTGCACGTGTAAATTTTGATATTCACGCTCGAATTATTGTTGAAATAACAGTTTGAGTCGTGGCGTAGGCAGTGTAGCTTTACCGGTGCCGTGCATTTTCTGACACCTGGTGGGCACAGATGTTTGGTGTGTGTGTGAAGTACATGGTTGCACATCTGCAGCGCACCATAGGAATTCCTGTTTATGTTGGCTCCAGTCAGACAGAGTTGGCAGAGAAGGAGGTGATGGGAAGTTTATGAATATATAACTCGTATTCATGGGTTGTGAATGATGTTTAAGGAAAGTCTTTGTCCAAGTGCCACTCTATGCTCTGTTGTTGAGTGAAGTCATTGGCTCAGTGTCATTGCATAACCACACCAAAGCCCAGCCCACTGTCGCGTTATTTTGGAGTGCCACGGTAGCGAGATGTTAGCTACCTTGCCTGGGAAAGAGGAGTTTGCGTGTTCTCCCCGTGGTCTGTGTATTTTTATCCGGGTTCTCCAATTTTTCCCTCCACAATTTAGAAACATGCCTTTAGAGTATTTCACTTATTTATTTCCACGTGATGACATTTGTGATAGCCAGGTCGCTTCTGAAAAAGAGCTATGTAGCTCAGTGGGCCTTACCTGGTAAAACAAACAAAATGTTTATAATTTTAAAAATAGTAATGTGGAATTTGCAGTGCCGACTCATGCCGGGATGAGCGCATTTCGAAACGTAGAGGCACTGTGGTCTTTTCAATGTACCCCTTTTTAGCACTGTTTCCCAATCCAGGCTTAGTCCACCTGTTTGAGATGAGTCAGCCACTGGAAACGCTGAGTGACCTGGCCCTTAGGGAAAGTAACCAAGCCCTGTCCAGTGGGAGTTTGGTACCAGCTGCACGCTAATGCTGCTGACTGCAAGCGTCAGTCCGCGCCAGTCACACGTGACTGCGTAAGCGCGAGTCGGTGATAGTAGGGCACACAGCCACGGCGACCGGAGCTCAGCGGCGTTCGAAGGCTCCAGCATGGCCAAAAGCCAGCGCCGGTGCAAAAGGATTGGGGTCACTGACTCAAGTACGGCACGTGAACCATGTAATGGGCGATCCATAGTAAGCAGGGTTAATGAAACAAAACACGCAGTCGTTTGCCATCGCCGTGGTGCTAGCAACGTGTACGTGTGCAACCTCGGTGGACTCTCAAGAGAGAGAGAGAGAAAGAGTGACTGTGGTAGAGCGTCAGTTTCCTTGCCGGGCTACAGTGCCGGGGGGATGGATCCGAGTTATATTCCCAGCCGAGCACATCGCTGACAAGTTCGGTTTCAAGTTTAAAGTTTCATTTATTAGGTATAGCCCTGTGAGCCATTCGGCTCTTGAATCGGGTGCAACCGCAACAAACAAAAAAACTAAAACATGAACAAGAAAACATCTTAAAGTGACTATGTGCAAACAGAAAATCCAAGAAAAGACGGCAAAATATTGCAGAAAAGGCACCGTACACCAACACTGTGTGCAAAAATCCCAGTGGGACGCAACCTTAAATTATTGTCCAGTGCGGTATGGCACTGGCCACACACACCACTCCCCCCGACATGTGCTGTTCTAAACCTTCATCAGTGCTCACGAACAACGGTCTGTTATATTTGTACGCGTGTCTCTGCCCTCTTCGTCAACCCCTCCTTCCTTTTCATTTGGGCCCCGGACTTTTTACCGTCAACGAGCATCCGTTGCCAAGCGCGTTCGCTGCTGCGAACGAACGGCCGGGACCTGATTGCTCCAATTTTCAAAATTCCTCGAAAATGGCCGGAAAGAAGCATTTGTGCGCGTGCGTCCATGCGCACGTAATTGCGAGCACACCTCTCTCCTACCTGAGTGTGCTGCGTGCTCATTTAAACGCCATGTCGCAGAAACACAAACACACCTTTCAGGAACTGTATGTATATAACCCACACGAATATGTTACCACAAAATGAAACTCAGGGCACGTATATAGTATGAATGTGGAACTTCTTTCACACCGTACGTAGCCAACCGTGCTAATTAGAGGTGCGTGGCAAGGACAAAAAAACCAAGCACAAACGCAGTTCTAAAGAAATTCGTTTTCAATCGAGATGTAAAAGTGTACAGCTCCAGCGGCGTCCTCATATAGGAAGGAAGCACAATTCCAGATGGCTGACGAAGCACATCTGAAAGCACGCAATGCAGAGAACGCCTTTGTTCGATGGCGAGCCAGACAATTGCCACTCACAATTATGTTTATATGGCATTTGTTAAACACCAGAGCATATCCACGTTCAAATGCATATTCGTGTGGAGTTCCAACGCACTTCATTCATACATAGCCCGTCATCCCTCTGGTAAAATATAACATCACCACCGATATGTGGTAGAGTGTAAAGCAACTATTTGTTACAGAAACCTGCCATAGGAATATGGAATTTGTACCACTCGCTCAAGGCCACCAACGGAAACGAGTATGAACCAATGCCCCTTTGAGCATGGATATATTTGGACTTTTCATAATTATTTGATAAGCACTAGTTTCCCGACACCTCTGAAATACATGGTATAAGTAATACTAATCTGATTCAATAAATGAGGAGTGAATAAACAATGACATGTACTATTAAATTTAGGAATAAAAGCAAGACAATTAATACATTTTGCAATGTAATTCTTCGTACATTTCCTCACTATCAATATATATTTCACAGTACTGAAAATGCTTGCTATGCTTTGGCAGTGTGACTTTGCTCGAATGTGATTTGGCCCTCAAAAAACTGCAAACACATGTCAATTCCATCAGTGATGTCTGCCAAGTGTCTGTCACCCTGTTCACAAAGAATGCCATCCACGTGTGACCTGCCACATCTGTCCAGGGTGACTTGATGCACGGCACCTGCCTTCCCTTTCATCACAAGCCCTGCCAACGAGCCTTTGTGCGCCAGCGCACACACCACGTCCAACTCTGGTCCAGTGAGTATGGGTGGACTGAGAGCCTTTATGGGCTCAGGCTGATGAACTCTATCCTGACATTGGAACACACACACACACACACCCCTTGAGTGCTGGCACCAGTACAGACGATTGGTGGGAAATGTGTCAAAGAACCCTTTCTTGAGGCCTCGGTCTCTATCATCCATATGTTTATAATGAGATGCGAGGGCCAATTTGCAAATCATATTTTGCAAATAAAACCTGGCATCCAAACGAAGCACCTCCGGTTTGTGGATGTGAACTATCATCCCCCAAAAAAGTAGGAAGTGATTTCCTCACTGAAATCAGCGTTGATGAGGTGCTCATATTCAGTGAACAGCCCCGGGCCAGTGGTAGAAATCCCATATTCCTATGGTGGGGGCGAACTTATCCCCAGGACAACCACAGTTGACTTTCCCTGCAAGGTGGTTCTCATATTATTGACCACGCACGGATGATGGGCTAAGTCAACCTCCATCCAGGACTTGAGCTCGCAACCGTTGCGATTGTGAGCCGCTCGCTCTACCGTTGAACCACCTGCGAGTGTTTAATCACTCACTGCACACTTTCCCCAAAAATCATTTGTCACTCTTCTCAATGGGTTTTCACACCATGGCCGTTCTTTTTCCACGAGTTGGATACTGCTGCCTGTCTACAATCATTGCTGCCACCAGTGACTGATTCCTGGCAGCGGATAGGGTGCTCGATCTTGCGCAGCGCAGTTTGGCTTGCGTCAAACGTGACAACAATGACCTATACATTTTATTTGCCCGGGATGATGGAATTTAGCAAACACTCTTCATAAGAGAAGGCCTTTGTGCGTTGTCAAGTCAAATTAATGTCCACCTAAATACAAGAAGCCTTTCTGTTCACGCAGGCTGAGTGAACTACCATATGCTGTGGTAGTTGTGACCAGAACATGAACAAATTATGCTGTGAGAAAATAAGAAGGCAACTTTTCACGATCTTTGTGGCTTTAAACGTACTTGCCGGAGACTGGTTTTCCATCTTAGATTTTTGTGGAGGAAAAATCAGTTTGATATTTTATGCTGACACCAGGAGACTTTTCTTGTAAAGCCAATGGTGTTCATAAATTAAAATGTTCGAAAACATTGTCATGCTGTCGTGTTTGATGTATGTACACCTTTAAAGACTCCAGCTCCTAACACTAAAATGTAAGTTTCATAGCTGTCACACATCCGGAGAAATGAGCTGTCAAAAGTGGTTCAAAGTAGTTTTTTTTTCTCTTTGTTGCTTTGGCCAAACGTTGGCAGTATTTAAAATATAAAATTATAAACATTTTTCATTTTACCAGGTAAGGCCCACTGAGCTATATGGCTATTTTTTAGAAGCGACCTGGTCACAAATGATAGCTCAATGGAGTGGCACGTAGAAATTTGAAACAGCCAAATACTCTAAGTGCATGTTTCTAAATGTGTCGATAAAAATCGGAGGACCCGGAGAGAGACCATGCACACTCCACATATACATGCGTCAGGATCGAGATCGAACACACGACTTCATGCAAACCAGGTGACAGAGTTAACATCTTGCCACGCGGCACCTTTAACAATTGGCATGCTGCTATAAGCCCTGAACCAGTGGTGAAAAATACACATTCTCATGGCAGGGTCTAGTCGATCCATAGCACAGCCAATGTGCTATGAAAGTGGTCCTCCTTTCATTGACCACAAAGGGACATTAGGCTGGGTTGATTCTCCACGATGTCATTGTTTTTGTTGACATTAACCTGCACTAAGGTGTGGTGTGTAACC
This sequence comes from Lampetra fluviatilis, assembly GCF_964198595.1. Lineage (NCBI taxonomy): Eukaryota > Metazoa > Chordata > Hyperoartia > Petromyzontiformes > Petromyzontidae > Lampetra > Lampetra fluviatilis. The sequence goes on along the minus strand of NC_136303.1, from coordinate 9,087,105 downwards.
ATGCAGTAGTCATTAGCCATATTCAATAGCTATTATCAAGAAGTGTATTTAACAGGTTTTAGGTACAAGAGACGAGGTTTTGTACTCTTTCTCTTTCGAGCTGCCTACAATTTCTGGAACTGCATCCACCTGTTCATCCACACTGCCAAACCATCTCCCCGTTCGAATCGATTTCCCCGTTAAATCAACGTCCCTCTTCAAGTGCAGGCAGAAGACTCTCATTGTTTCCCTTGCCCACGATTGCTCCTCCTCATCCAAGGTGCCTTCATGTTCACCTGCCTGCTGGCTGCACCCAAACGAACGATGCAAGCGGCCGCGTTTCGTTGCACGCCGACTTTCGGACGCGACCAGGCTGCGCTTGAATAACGACACGAGCGGGCAGGTGGGAGTCATTTAAGTGCGAGGAAGGCGCAGCAGCGGCGGCGGCGGCGGATATTACCTCCTGCCCACGCAGCTCATTAAAAAGCGGCTTTAATCCACCCACGAATAATGTAGGCGACAGCAGATGTTCCGTTTGAAATCGAGCAACTGCTCAAATAAAGACACGTGCTGCGATTGCTGGCGGACGCGATTTTTAAGTCGTGCCCGACAACCGTCAGTCAAAGTCCAGCTGAAACAATTTCCCTTTTTAGGGGGCTCTGTGGCAAGTGTGTGACAGCCGTCAGTCGAAATCCAGCTGAAACAATTTCCCTTTTTAGGGGGCTCTGTGACAAGTGTGTGACAGCCGTCAGTCGAAGTCCAGCTGAAACAATTTCCCTTTTTAGGGGGCTCTGTGGCAAGTGTGTGACAGCCGTCAGTCGAAGTCCAGCTGAAACAATTTCCCTTTTTAGGGGGCTCTGTGGCAAGTGTGTGACAGCCGTCAGTCGAAGTCCAGCTGAAACAATTTCCCTTTTTAGGGGGCTCTGTGGCAAGTGTGCGACAGCGTGCCACGTTAATCCAATCAATCCCACGTATCTATGATTCAGTGCTTCGTGAGCAGTTCTCTCACCTACAGCAAACCTTCAACTCTACATCCAGAGAAAGGGTGGCGCTGTCGTTAAAACACTTGGCTCGCAATCATATAGTTGCAACATTCTAAATCATGGTCATCGGGTGACTTAGACATCTCTCAAAGATCATAAAACGAGTAACACAATTTTCCACGTGATTTACTGGTCCCAACACTAAAGAATGTGTAACTTCCACCACTGACTCAGACCACCAATGGTGATGACCCCTGCCCCATTGTTCAGTTGAGCAGGAAAGTACCTTGACTTATTTTATTGACTCAAATAACGCTGTCTTTACAGAGCTTCATATGTGCAGACTTCATCAATTGTCTTCTTCTAACCCAGGTGAGAGATCACTGACATTGAATGTCTCTTTTGCCAAGGAGACTTGGAGAGAAATTTCAAGGTATGTATGTGTGTTGAACTTCTTCTTTCACACCGTACGCAGCCAACCATGCTAATCAGATGTATGGGGGAAGGACAACAAACTAAACACTACAACTGTTCCAAATAAATTATTTTTTTATCTAGATTTAAAAATGTTTATAGCTCCAGTGGCTTCATAATATCCGCAGAAGCGCATCTGAAAGCGCGAGATGCAATAGTCATCTTTGTTTGATGGTGAGCCAACTTTTTATTTCTCGACGAGATCAGTGCAGAATGAGAGTCAGCATCTAAGAATAAGTAAATCTTAAATTGTGCAAACTTAGTATTGCTAACAACACAGCATCGCTGAAAACAATCATGTCCACGTTTGGATGAATGTCTCCCAATGCTGTGTTGTTCATAAGCTGCCTGCACTGGGCACTGAATCCAGCTTTAAAAAAAAAGTGCTGATATTGAAACACAGCCAAGAGGCATCATTCCCCTGATGCTCGACAACTGCATTGGTCAATACTTGTTTTTCTGAAGTCAATCTGTCCACTTCAAATAGTACTCGTGGTGTGGTGGGATGCAAGGATGTTACATCGAGCACAAATTCCAATTGGGTTCAGATCTGAGCTTCAGACTAGCTTTTAGTGCCAACTAAGCAGAAACTGTCAAACCCATTGCACACGAGTGCTGTTAACAAGCAGCAGAAGAGAATGGGTCTCAAACATTTCCACAACGTGATATGATCTCTGTCAAACCCCCCGTGGAATAGCTTTCCATGGAGAAGCTTTTCGACACAGGTTTTATTTATATAGATACTGGACTGTGTATGAAAACAAACTTTACAACTAACAGACTCTCATTATGGACCCATGGGCGGAAACATTGGCTGTGGGTTCGTTTTATTTTAGTGCATGTTAATTAAAGGGGGTTTTACTTTGCAAATGGAACAGACAGATAAACAACGAGGACAATTTAGATTTGATATAGCATGCAAATCCAACCGCATTATACACTGTAAAAAAAACATACATTGCATGAATAATTTTTCATTAATCGCAGGCTTCAGGCCACGAAGGCTCTTGAGATCACCATGACATCGAATGCATGTGTTAACATCAGTGGGGGGGGGGGGGGGAGTGATGGGGGAGTGATTACCGCAGTGCACTATGAATTTGGCAACCCGAGTTCGATTCCCAAGCCACAGTGAACGTTTGTGACGAGTGATATCTCAACCAGTCCTGGGCTCCCCTTTTACTAACACAGATTGACTAGCGTGGTGAAGTATGGTCAAACAAAACCCTTATGACTGAAATGTATGGGGAAGCGTTCATCTTGCAAGATGATTTGTTAAAGGCTGAAACTTATTACAATGAATTAAATAACTTACATGTGCGCTAGTTCAGATCAGAGCAACCCTCTTTAACATTGTACATACTTTGATTATTTCATAAACTCCATAATAAATACGATTCCATTATTTCACTCAATCGTTACCTGTGATTATTAATTGTAGTCTTAAAACATATTGTTTTCAGTCCCTCCAGAAAAACGCGATTATGCGATCGCAAGATTTCACGCAAAATCAGCCAAAGTCCGCATATTTATGTGGGGGACGCGTTTTTTCAAATACGCCGCACTTTCGCCGCATAAATTGCAGATTTCCGCGCGCAAAATATGCGGGCTTGCATGATTTCATAATCCCCGCATTTTCGTTGCCAAAAGTCACATATATCTTAGCAGAAAGTTGAAAAATGTTGCGTTTACTTCACACAAGCGCAGCCATTTCCCCTGTTGCCATGGGAACGTTATGAAGTGACGTCACTCATTACGCGACATCATTGAAAAGCTGCAAACCCGCGATGCCAATGAAACCATGATGAAGCCCGCAAATCTTTCTCATTTGCCAACAAACATAAGCGCAAAAGACCTCGCAAAGCAGTTCCCCAGTGTGTTACATGACAGTGGGGGCAAATAATTTTGCATAGCTACCTCTGTAAAACAGGAAGCACACATTTTATTTTTTAATATTTTATTTATTCATTTTTACAGAAGTTGTAGCATATTCATTTTGTAAAGCTACAGAACTTGTTCGACTCAATGTTTTGTAAGTTTGAGCCATCTGTTTGTTAAGGTCTGAAATAAAACAAGATGAGAACTTAAATATTCCCAGCACTTTCTGTGATGTAGTATGCTTGCTTATCATAGGAAGTAATAAGAAATGACTCTTTACATTAAAGTAGTAGCCTAGTGAATAGGGTGTTGGGGGAATCACTTTTTTTTCTCCTTTTCATCAAACCGCAGTTTTTGCAAGTTCCCGCAATTTTTGCAAGTTCCCGCAATTTTTGCAAGTTCCCGCAATTTAATCGCATAAAATTGCATAAATATCCCGCATATTCCATCGCATTTTTTAAGAAAACGTGCCGCATAATCAACGATTTTTGCCCGCAACAATCACCAAAAAACTCCGCGTTTTTCTGGAGGGACTGTGTTTTACATGGATCTACTGTGCCGCGCACCTCTTTGAACAGCCTGCGATATAAATACGCACACACGCACATGCTCCACACCGAATGGGGAATGTGTTCATGTGTGGTCATCTCCATCTATATCCGCAGGGCAGTGTAAGAAATTCCACATTGTTATGGCAGGAGCGAGTCTATCCATAGCACGACTGCTGTTGACTTCCCAAAAAGTATGACTCATGTCATATTTTCCTGCTGTGGGCGAAACACCACGAGGCACATGGCAATGGTCAATTCCTGCGAATGGTGTCACAGGCTCCTGACAACAGCTCTGGTCCCCTTCAATTAGTCCCCACAGAAGTGACCGGGCGGCTTAGGGGCCGTCCATAAATGACGTCACGCGATTTTGGACGATTTTTACCCCCCCCCCCTAGTCACACGGCGTCACAAAAAGTCAGACCCCCACCCCCTCAAATACGACGTCACGAAGCTCTGCCCCCCCCTAAACAAAAATAAAACATGCTTGAAATCGCTTTAAACTATTGTCATTGTAGTGCGTATTCAATGTGGCGCTGCATTCTGATGTTGTAGGAGAAAACATTTATTAAAAAGTCTATTTTATTAAGTAGAACGTGTTGTCTATATTTAATTAAAAGTTGCGCATTTTGATGTGATGTCACATTTCCCAAACCCCCCCCCCCTTAGTCGCACATCGTCACAAATGTCTGACCCCCCCCCCCCACCCTAGGTGCGTGACGTCATTTATGGACGGCACCTTACCCAGGCCCAAAGTATCAACCTCAGACTGATTCACAACAGTGACTCGGCACAGCTCACCGTCAGTTGTCTCCTTCTCACTGTCACATCGCGGTTGCTGTTCCCGTGGAACTTCACACATTCATCGCTTCAGCACTTCTCTTGCTGCTGCTTCCATCGCACTGCTCAAGATTCGGAATTCCATCCTATTGTCTCTGTGCCCAAAAAAGCTCTTAACTACGACGTGCGAACTCTCATCCCGTACAACTTGAACAGTGCCAGTCGTATGCTTGGTTCTTTCGGTAAAGTCACGTAGAAGGGAAATAATAAAATGATAAAAATATAAAACAATAAAAATCTTTATTATTTTATTATTTCCCTTCTACGTGACTTTACCGAAAGAACAAAGAATATGAATCTCTGCGGTCACGAGAGCTTTAAATCAAAAGTGCCAGTTGTGTTGGCCGCTTGGCGCTTTTAAGGCCTGCGCTCAACAAGCAAACCGTTATCTTCTTCAATACAGGTTTTTTTTTGGGGTTAGATCGTGTAAATATATAAACGTGTCGTTCAACTTGTCACCACCCGACACAGCCAATTAGCAATGTTTGTCACGGAAACAGAGCGTGGCCAATTCGTTAATAGTACAGCACACCGGTGTGTTGGAGAGCAAAGCCACAACACTTTCAATCTGAGCACGACGTTTCGCTAGTAATTACAACTAGCTTCATCACTAATTAATAATTGGCTGTGTCGGGCGGTGGCGGCTTTAACGACGCTTTGAAATATTTACGCGATCTAACCCCCCCAAAAAAACCTGTATTACAGAAGACATCAGTCGAGAAAGTCTACGTGTTACACAAACCGTGATCTGTTCAAAAAAGTAAAAAAAAACCTGCCACGTGCTGCTCGATGTGACGCTGTATGACGCGTTCTTACCACGAGGCAACGTGAGGGGGGAGGGGAGGGGGGGCCGTGTGGGCATTTCTAAAGACGTCGGCAGAGACACTGAGCAATCCGATCTCATTACGGACTCGTGCGCCCCCAGTAATAGCCAGTGGGACGCCCGGCCGCTGCCAGCTGCGGGCATTGGAGTGCGCGGAGCGTGTTTGAGCGTCGCATGTCTGTGGCCGTGGCTACGCACAATGCCTGGACAAATGAGCAAAAGGGGCCCCCTCAATATGCACTTGCTCCCGGCCATAGACAGCAAAAGCACTCGCCTCTATGAGGTTCATTATGTCAATAGCGAGTCACACATTTGCGCTTTTCAGCGATGCGCGCACGCGCGCACGCACACGCGCGCACGCTGGCCACTCGTGCTGGCATGCAAGTTTGTGCGCGTGTGAATGCCGTGCGTGGATACGCATGCAAAGGCACATTCACAGTTGCGATTGTTGGAGCTTGTACTATGAGCGAGTGCCTATTAAGGTTGACTGCACACAAGGGGTGGTAGGGCCCAGCACTACTTCAGACTGCCTTTGTCTCTCCAGTGTTAAAAATCTCACACCATGCTAGGCAGTGGTGGTGCAAGTCCATTGGGGGGGTCCTTAGCAGAACTTTTTGTTCAGTAGCTCCCTCCCAATTTATAATCTCCTAGTGAGATGTCAGAAGAGAAAGAGACAAGATTCAAAGATGTAGTCAGATTAGAGAATTGTAGACAAAAAAATAACGGAGTGAGTTGACAAAAGAGATGTGGAAAAAACACATTGACATTCATAAATACTCACCCAGACTACTACAAAGAACAATAAATACAATGAAATAGAATAATTAGAAAGACCCAATATTAAGAGCGTGTCGTCTTGGGTTTAAACTTTAAACAATACAACATTCTTATTTGTAAAATGTAAACAAAGATTTTGGGAGTTTTTAAAATATATTTTGCCAAGGCACACAGCTGTGATGTCACATTTAGTTTGCATTGTGGGTATTGGGAGAGCATGGGTGTGAGTGCTGTGTGCAGATGGGACACCCAGCCCGCATATCCAGTTTCTTCCATGTCCATACGGAAAACAAATCAAACAGCCCGAGGATACCAAAGAAAATACAATAACTATGTTTCTTATTGCATTATAGAATCCAAATTCCATTCCGCCGAGCACACAAGGAGGTTAGAAATGCTGTACTAACGCGCACCATAATGCACCACCCACATTGAAAAGATATCATCATATTCTTAAAGCTGGGTCCACTTCACCCATCCTCCGGCTGAACCATAGCACCAAGGTAAGATATGGTCAACCCAGCCCAAGCAAGTTGAGTGGATTGACCTTGATTTTTCCGTGCAATTACAATTCAGGGTGCAATGTAGCACGCGAGAACTGAGCTTTTGTTAATCGCCCAATGACGCTGGTGGCAACCTCCAGCGAAACGTACAACATTGTAAAATGTTGCTTGATTTCAACATTTCGGTGTTGCTGATTAACCAAATCAATTGTCATATTTGCCCATCACGTGACAACTTGATTTGATTCGCTCTGTCAGATGATGGAGGGTTATAGTTAAAAGTGGATATTATGCACTGCACGATCTAACCGAAAATAAACTAATTATGAATCACCGAGCAAGAGTTCAGCAGAGGTGGGACAAAGTCATTGTTATGCAAGTCCAAGTCGAGTCGCAAGTCATCAAATTCATGACTCGAGTCTGACTCGAGTCCAAGTCACATGACTCGAGTCCACACCTCTGGAGTTCAGCAGTTTGATTCCAACTTCTGCCACGTAACGATGTGGAGCATCGCTTAGCTACCCGCTGTGAAGTCGGCAAGATGCAGAGGGCAGAACAATATTGGTGGCCCCTCAGTTACAATCCGCAGTGAGAGCCACGCCATAGGAAATTTCATTTGTCGTCTGTGTTTTCAGTCTGGCAGTCAAGAGTAATTTTTTTTACCCAGGTGAATAAAAAAAAACAGTGACTGAAAAATCTAAAACCTAAATATGCTACAGATTACACCATTGTATGGGGTTTTATTGAGGATTACATTTTCTATAAATATTTATCCCCTCCCTTCTAGGATGATTTATACCAGCTAATATTTATATAAGATCTGGGACATGTGTTGCATTGGCAGATTGATACATCCGTTGGTTTATGGCAATAAGAAATATTTATCCATTTTAAACATGTTTTGTGGAAGAACCACCTCATAAGGTTCAGATATAAATATTTCCAAATTTTCATATATGTTTTTTAGGCGCTGATCATTAGGGTGCCGATTGTTACTTTCTCCGGTTATACAGGTCACAAGGCTATAAGGTCTAGAATCAAAATTAATGTGTTATCAGTTACTTTTGATGATATCTCTGCTCTGTGTGTCCATATAACTGAACACGACATTGTTTTAAGAGCAGATTTTCAGGCCTGAATAGCAAGTCAAGTTCAATTCGTTAGTCCACATCTGGAGAAAACAGGAGCTGGCTTGAATATCCAAGGTGTATCCAACATGGTTAAGGTAGTGATTAGACATGTTTTTTTTTCTATGCACCGCATCCTGGTGCATAAGAAATTTGAGTGTTGGTCACACTCAAATTATGCATCCTTTAAATATCTGACTGGGTACATCTTGTCCTGGCGCATGGATTAAAATGAAAACTCTGTAAAATTACAATTAGGGATGCATAGTGGTCCCAACTTCATTACTTAGGGATGAGCTCAGTCCTGTAAAGTCAAAGTGATATCCTGCTCAAATCAGCATTTAGGCGGTGCTCATCTCCTGTTTATAACCGTGAACCAGTGGCGGAAATTGCAAATTCCTATGAACTCAACTAAACTATTTATATTTTTACCAGGTCAGGCCCACTGACCTATATAGCTCTTTTCAGAAGCAGCCTGGTCACAAATGATAGCTCAACGAAGTTGCTTATCATACGGCAACGTATAGCAACCAAATACTCTATGGCGAGGGCGAGTATTTCAATAGGACAATCACGTTTGACATCCGGGCAGGGTGGTACTTATTTTATTGACCCCGGACGGACGATGGTTTGAGTGAACCACCAAACAGAGTTTTAAATTTGCAACCTTGTGATTGTGAGCCACTCGCTCTACCGCTGAGCCGTGCTGCGAGGGGCTGGGTGGGGAGGGGAGGCTGGGGAGGGGCTGGGTGGGGAGGGTGGGGCTGGGTCGGGGGTGGGAGCGGTGGGGCTGGGTGAGGAGGGGCTGGTCATCCCGTGGTGTCCTTTTAAAACTCAACGTTTAACTTACTCACGCCGGCTTGTGCCCGCCCTCACAGTCGGGCATATTTGCGGAATACACCACGCCGCCGTTGACCCTGGCCATTGACCGAGCAACCCAACGTTCCTACCAGCTTCCTCCGCAGCAATGTGATTGCGCTGGGCGGTGCTGTCGTACGAGTGCTGCATTCGCACTCGGAAACATGCCAGTTTGCATTCAGGTTTGGAGTCGACTCAGCCCATTATCCCAGGTGAATATGAAATGTAAGCCACTGCCTTAGGGCCACCAGTAAATATGACCATGCTAATTTGAGTCGGAGGACACTGTGACTTTGTGTATAGTTTTAAAAACCACAGTTGTGTTCTGCATATTGAGGTTTTATATTTAATAATGCACCAAGGCACACTCCTACATGCCCTGCTATAGAGATGCTCTTCACAAACAGTAATTCTAACGTTTCACGGTTGTACATTCTGCCAAATTAAGTCAAAACTAAATGTAAAACTAATACTAAACTATATTTATTTTACAAGGTAAGTTCCACTGAGCTGTATAGCTCTTTTTCAGAAGCGACCTGGCCACAAATCATCGTTCAACGAAGTTGCTTATCACGTGGAAATATACAGCAGCCAAATACTCTAAACCAGGGGTCCCAAACCGTGGCCTGTTAGGAACCGGGCCGCACAGCAGCAGGAGGTGAGAGCGGTGAGTCCGCGCGTGGAACCCGCCCCCATTGTTTTATTATTTACCACGTCTGTCCTCGCCTCTTTCCCGCACTGCGCACTTGTCTCAGTCACAGTGTTGGTGAGCTCACAGGCTGCTAACCCCGAGTAGCCACAATGAGTAAAAAAACAAACGTTGCTGGAGAGCTTCTTTGAAAAGGGAGAAAGACACAATGATGACCCCCCCCCCCTGGTTCGTGAAAAATTGTCTTCCACGAAACCGGTCCCTGGTGCCAAAAAGTTTGGGGACAGCAGCTCTTAACGCACGTTGAGTCTAAATGTGGTTGGAAAAACCGGAGGACCTGGAGAAAAATCCACGTGACCACGGGGAGAACACGCAAACTCCAAATATACAGGCGTCAGGGTAGGGGTTCGAACCAACGAACCTTTTTCATACCTGGCGAGGGAGCTAACATCTCTCTACCGCGGCGGTCATGGGTGGTGAGACTACGAACTCGCCACACTTGAGAACCCAGTTTAATTATGGGTGGCTGGCCAGATTTGACCCCAGGGTATCTCTACAAGTGCCAGCTCAGTGATCTGAACTCTAAGCAATTCCAAGTAGTCTTCCGGCCACGTCCATTCCCCCACAGCGATCGCAACTCGCGTTCCACATTTCATGTCTGAAAGTTTCCACTATTCGTAAGTAAATTAAGAGAATGTACATTGGAAACACATGTTGACTTTGTAAACAGGAAAAGCAGGGTTATTCTGTGAGAGGCATGAGGACTCGAGTTTTAAATAGGCTGAGGCAATTATTCACGTGGGCTTTTAGGCTGAAGGCGAAAGCAGTCAGAAGGGTAGTTAGCTAAAAGCCTCTATTATGACAACATTCTAATAGTAATTTTATTTCACTGATGGACCGATTAAATTTAATATAATTGCAATATAGTATGCTTTTCCGGCATTATATCGTACATTATTACCATTAGGTGAGAGGTCAATTTAACCCATTATTTCTTCGGAGTCAATAATATAGGTCCAACTTTGGAGGCCACGAAGAGTGGTTGTCGTGTGGAAAAAAAGAAGTAATATTTTAACATACTTTTTTTTAAACATGCTTTAATGAAATGTACCGTACGAGTAATGGCAGAACTCCACGACTCCAGTAAGTGGCCCCGAGGCTTGCCATAACGTAAGGGGCCGCGGTTATTTACAGCCAACATGAGTTGAGCGTGGACAAATAGACCCAAGCCGAAACATCTAACCTATAAAAAAGATGGTTTTCATTTTTATTTTTCATTTTTAATGATAGAATATAGTATTGTCATCAGTATGACATAAGTATACCAAGTTTACAGTAGATACCACATTGGGAAGTGGGTTAAATTTTAGTTACAAGATTTGAGGATATGACAACAACAACGACAACAACAGACAGAGTTAAATAAAAGCGTGTAATAAAAAAATAGGGCCCACCACAGAAATGGGCATCAAATAAGGCTGCCTAAGGGCTCACCTACGAAGATAACACACCGATCGACATTTGCTTGAGCTGGGAAACACTGTGAGAAATGGAAGGTTGCAGTTCATCAATATTGATCCATTAGTTGATGGACATAGTAAGAGTACAAATTCTATTTGTACACGCAGAATAGCCTCGCCGAGTTGGATGGCTCTCTGTCAGGAGAGTCCTGCCATTGGGATGCTTGGCCAATTATATTCAGTCCATGATTGTGTTGGCATGAGGGTTGAAACTGAAGTTTCCGGAGGAAACCCATACATACGAGGAGCCAACAATCATAGCTCCACACAGATGGCTTCACTCCACTTGTTGCCACGCCATTTCTGGCCACCGCACAGAACGTTTAAGAAGCTTCGCGCATTTGTGTGATGCACCGACCTTCTCTTCCAAAGTGCTGAATCAACACACAATGCTTCGATTAAAACAACTTGTGTATTGCCAATAGTGTCCGCCCATGAAAATATGAGTCATGCCCTCATTTTAGATCCGAGATATACAAAGACAACTTTGCAGCCCTCCCACGTGGCATGGCTGCACATCTACTGCACAATATTATCTCAATATTGTCGACGATGTACCTGCAGAATATAAGCCACGATGCATTACTGTATCAATTGTTTCTTTACCTATCGCAACCCCTCTGTGCATATTCCAGCACCCCCCCCCCCCCCCCCAATTATAATTAACACCCCGCTGGGACTCCTAAGAAATCCCTGACAATAATACTGGACCCAGGGACGCTTTTCAATTGTTAACCCACCCACTCTCTCAGAGAAAATGCGACTGCTGCTGCTACATGCAAACGAATGCCTCCCGTTAAGTGATCTCACAAGCGATTCACATCAGCGTGACGACTCCGAACGGCATGCCCTCCGGCCCGAAAACATCCTGATACACACACGCCCCACATGGGCTTGCTTGGCCAGAGAGCTCACGCGTTTTTTTGATGGTGGTGTGCAGTGGTGGTGGTACATCATATTATTCGTATAATTATTCGTTTTCATTCATTTTTATTATTATTATCTGTCACAGCTCCAGCAGTTCTTTCCAGCAGTGACGACGAGTTCAATGGATGTTATTCACTTATTTAATTTTTTTTCTCTCGTCCCGGCCGCCGGCCTGGTGGAAAATTGATGGCGGCTCCTGTGGCCTGCTCGGGTTCGTGACACATCGGCTGCTCGTGTGTGGTCCGCGGCCGCTGACTTCACGGAATGCGGTTGAGAGAATCGTGAGGGGCGAGTGTTCAGGGCGGAGGGAGTTAGGTGGGGTTAAAGCTGCCGGCAGGGGGTCCTTAGTTTTTCATTGCAACGGTCACTGGAGAACGGAGTTAAGTTCCGTGTGTACTCGTGGCCTGTCCACCCAGTCACGAGCAATATTTTACTGTCAAATGCCTTCTCTGCCTTTGGCTCCAATCCTCTGGGGTATATACGTTTACCGTACAGTTGTGAATGTTATGCGTGTGGTTTTTTTTTAGACTTACAATTCTGTGTATGGAATACAATAAAACTATACCATAGGTACCGTTACAGAAGCAGTGAACCTCTTTTTATCCACAGCAGTTTATTAATCCAAGTGAATTTTACTTCTTAAATCTAAACGTGACAGTCAATTTAATTTCTCTATCTCATTTTACAAGTGATACTTGCATGTTTGCCATGGATCGAACAGTTATACCTATAACTTGCATAATCTAAGCAATTTATTTGCGGGTGAATCTTCATATTTGGGTTTTGGGTTGTGATGCCAGCATACAATGGCCTACCATTTCAAGCATTCACTCACGATACACTAACTGGGGTGATTTAGTAATAATATATACAGATATCTGAATACATCTGATTGCTTATGCACTGTAATAATACCACTTACTCTAAGGGACTTCCAGGGCAAGCAATATCAGTTTGAGGAATCACTGATACTGGTAGGAACCTCCTGGTTACACCAGCCCACAGGGGATTATTGTGTCCATCGTGCAGGGAGGTGCTGGGTGGGGAGGGAGGGGCTGGGTGGGGCTCGGTGGGGAGGGGAGGGTGGGGAGGGACTGGGTGGGGAGGGTGGGGAGGGGCTGAGTGGGGCTGGGTAGGGGGTGGGAGGGGTGGGGCTGGGTGGGGAGGGGCTGGTCACCCCGTGGTGCCCTTATAAAACTCAACATTTAACCTACTCACACCGGCTTGTGCCCGCCCTCACAGTCGGGCATATTTGCGGAATACACCACGCCACCAGCTCCCACCGCAGGAATGTGTTTTTGTCATTCAGCAACCTAAAATAACGTTGTTAATGTATCTAGCAAAGCTTCGCTGAGTGTTAAGACTCATTTTCAAAAAGTTGCTTCATTTGGATATTTCACCGGGATTTTTTTTTTAGGAATGCTTTGGCCACATGGCAGCTTTGTATCACTGGTGATGCATAATAGCAGTGGCAAATCATATCTGAACCGTGCCTGTGGCTTTCCTTCGTTGACTCAGCCTATAATGAGTTGCCAACATAGTATAGTCAGACTAAGGTGGCATTTGGTCACCATGATCCAGTCCTCTATCAATGAGTATAGGTACTTGTAAGTTCTGACCAATGACTTTGGCACAGTATGTTGTGAACAGTTATGGCTATTTACCGATTAAAATTCAGTCTCGTGCACCCCGTATTAACTATGAACCATGTTATATTTCTGAAGCCTACTGAGTTCATAATTATAATGAATGTGAGTCCTTGACCATATGTATTCCTGGTTGATTCATAAGGTGGTAAACCCCATTTATCTCAACATATACTGTATATAGGAAATATCCATAGGCAAAGTGTACTAGCACTGGCACCAGGTATACAACTATACAATGAACGTTTCAGCAAAGGTGTACATGCACACTTTGCAAGCCCTTTATGAGGACTCAAGTGATATATGTTTGTGGCATTGGAATTACCATCAATAGAAGACCGACAAAAATGCAAAGGTCAAAGTGAAAACAAAGATCAATGTCACAATATTCATCTCTACTGGTGGCCCTGAGTCAGTGGTGGGAATTGCACATTGCTATGGTAGAAAACAGGCTATATACATCCACTGTTGACTTCCCACGGGGTGGCAATCGTTTCACAAACCACGGAGTCACTCCCCCGCCATTGGAACTGTGAGTCAAGCAACACAACCACACTGCCACGCAGCTGGATCCTAATTACAGCGTCAGTAATTTAAAAGGAATACTGTGGAGATCTCGCTGACACATACCCCATCTCATTTACAAGGCAATTCAGCCGCACGTGGGAACAGAGCAAAAAAGAATTGTCCATATTTTGAGACTTCAACAGGAAAAGGGAGTTCAGACGAGAAGCTTCACTGGGGTGTGGTGTGACTATTGCCAGACCATTTGGATTTAGCTATGATGACCACTCTCGCTCACATACAAGAATGCGACAGGATCTTTAATATGCGCAGAGGACATATAACGTTGGATAATGAATGTTCTATACCCCAAAAGCTGAAGCTTTTAATAGCACAGAGTTCAATATTCGAGTGGGAGGGAAATTGATTATAATGGACAACTACAGCTAACAAGTGGATTCCCTGTCTAAACAGTAGCCATATAAGATGAACGGGACAGTGTTTCATTGTGCTAATTCTCACAGGCTCAGTGACATGGTGGCTGTTATGATCTGACAGTTTCTATGGGAAAATATCGAAGTGTGTTGTCTGTTGTGCATAGATATTTAACACTGTATCCCTTTACTGTTGCTTAACTTTATGACTTAAGAGTTCAAAAATTAAGAGTATCTGTCAATTCAATGTTGACAAAAATAAATCAATTGGATAGTGTTGTGCAAAGTACTTAGTCACAATCATCCCAATTTGGGGTCAACCTAGCCCATCACTCCCCTTCTTCAGAATTGAATCCTTAACAATGTATTGAGTATTTTCATGTACAATTTTTATTGAAGGATTGTGTGTTGTCTTGGACTGATTTTGCTGTAGTTTTACTGCCTTTCAAGAGTGTGGAAATTTATGATGCAATTTGAACTGATATACTTTATTCATTAGAGGGACGCCACGGTGGTGAGATGTTAACTTCCTCATCTGGTATGCAGGAGTTTGGGGGATCGATTCCGACGCTGACACCTATATAATTGGCGTTTGCATGTTATCCCTGTAGTCGCGTGGATTTTTTTAATCTGGGTCCTCCGGTTTTCTCTTCCACATTTAGAAACATATTCATTAACATTATTTACATTTTTTTGGTGCCATAAATGTCTAATGATGGGCCACTTTGTTGAGCTATCATTTGTGGCCAAGTCGCTTCTGAAAAATAAGTTAATACCTCAGTGGCTTTTGCCTGGTAGGCTGGGGATGGTTTCGTGTGGTATTTGTTTGTGTTTGGGTGATTTGATTACCTTTCCTGTACTTTGCACTACAATCATGCTATTGTACTGTTTGTTGTTGTAACTTTCTTACCTGCCCCTACTGGACATCTGTGAAAACGAGCTTCATAGCTCATCGGATTCCTCCAGTATAAATAAACATTCTGATTCTGATTAATAAAATAAGTACTACTTTGTAATAAGTCGAAAGTTGAAGTGCTTAAGGCCAGAATGGCTGCTGTCATAGGAATATGGAATTTCCAGTACTGGCTCAAGGCGGCCAATGGAAATGAGCACTGCTCAATATTTGTGTGAATAATACATTTTATATAAAAAAAAACATATTATACTTTTGAGAAATATAACTTGTTAGGATCTCATCATAAGATAGTCAAACATGAGTCCTCACTTGAGAGAGTGAGATACACTGAATTTATAGAATTCAATTTTATTGAACCCTCTATATATTTCAATATTGAAATAACTTGTTCTCCATAGTAGTGCTCCATTCAGTAATGGTCAAAGTATATTATTTATATGTATGTATGTATACATTGTGGTTACTTTATTATGATTAAACCGTACTAATATAAATTTACATTGCAGGCCACATTAAACTAGTCAGAATGCTGTTTGTGTCTCAAACAACTGCAAAAATAAGTACGGCTGACATTTAACTGTTACGAAAACATGGTCACATGCCGAGATGCAACTTTCCACTGACAATGTTCAGCGGGTGACATACATCAGAGCGGCTATTATGCACATTCCGATATATATTTTTTTGTTTTAAAGGACAAATGTTGCAGTCAAGAAAAAAAAACACGTAGAATTACCCTCCCGGATAAGGTTTGCTTTTGCTTTGACATTGAATCTATCCCTGTTTCAGGAACTAACGGGCCATAGCTCATAGCCCCAAAAAAGGCAGCACACACACCCATCTGTAACGACAACAACAAAAAAAAGCTGCAAAGGGGCTGCCTTGCAATTGCTTGTTCACGTCACTACTGCTGGAAGGGCCTCCCTCCACGAGGGGAGTTGAAGAGAGCTCCTCTACAGGGCCTACTCTTCCATGCTGACCAGACGAGTTTGGAAGACGCAGGCGTGCCCACACTTTTCCCCACCACACACGCGAAACTGTCAACGGATAAACCGCCGTGCACCCATTTACACTGCTGAGTGAGACAGAGGTGAGGGGACTGAATAAACTTGCTACCGTTGCTTCAACTGTCGCCGCCGAAAGATGGAATCTAATCGGTGATCTCTGGATTGCAAGCCCAGTGTGCAAATCATTGCACCGCTGCGTGGTAGCTTCTACAGCCTTGGGACAGAGTTTTGTGTGTGGTGATTGCGAATGAGCATGCAGATTGTTTGCTTTCAAACTAATTTGAGTGCATGACTATTATAACCAGATGAGCCCATTGAGACTTCACGTCTCTTTTTTAAAAGCAGACTTCAGTTGTAGAGTTACATTTTCCCCCAATATTGTTTGTTCATGGCTGACAGGGTATAAACACACGCTTAGGAGTATTTGGCTGCTATAAATGTCCACTTCATTAGCCACTTCGTTGAGCCATCATTTGTGGCCAGGTCGCTTCTTAAAAAAGCTGAGTGGACATTAGCTGGTCAAATAAAGAATATCTTCTTGGTTCTTTCGGTAAAGTCACGTAGAAGGGAAATAATAAAATAATAAAAATAGAACATAATAAAATACAATTCTCACGACGTTTTGGCCACAATGTAAGCAGCCGTCCTCAGGTGAAGAACAGGTCTGTCGGAAAGACAGTGTCCGAAACGTCACGAGAATTGTATTTTATGATGTTTTATTTTTATAATTGTATTATTTCCCTTCTACGTGACTTTACCCAAAGAACCAGGAAGATGAATCCCTGCAGTCACGAAAGCTTTAAATCGAAAAATAAAGAATAGTTTAGTTTAGGGGTGATCGCAATTGGAATGTTTGGAGACACATGCCCTCATCATACTATTGTGGAATTTCCACAACTGTCTAAGCATGGCTAAGAGAGATTAGGACCACACGTAGACAAACACAGATTGAAGACGTACGCAGACACGGACAGACAAACTGAATTAACAAACACAAAAACACGCGACAAATTATGAACGTTAATCATTGACTTTACAATTTTAATGCAAAGTTCCACAAGTAAAAATAATAATTGTAACGTAGCATTATAAAGTGATATTAGGAAGTGATGTTACGAAGTGATGCCACTTTCCATTGAAGCGATGTCACTTCCCATGATGTAACATTTTTGAATTAATCCAAAATAAAAAAAATTGGATGATGCAAAAATGTTGTTAGGGCCTGATTATTTTTGGGGGAGGGGGGGGGGATGAATTCGTATATAGCTAAAACACATTCCTAATATGTACACAAAAATATGCACGTGTGCATCCACACGTGTACACGTGTGCATTCAAACTCACTCAGACGTTATTCAACTGGCAAAGGCCATTTAGCTTAGCAGCCCTTTTGAAGGACAACCGCAGCCCGAGACTGTCGGCAGTGGTGTCAGTTACACTACATCGCAGGGTGGAGGGAAGTGCATACTACGAGTGCAAAAAACAACTAATTATTCACTTGCCCCATCCATGTATATACACAAACACATGTGTACCACTGTACACACGATAACGTATATATTATCTAGCTGCTGCGTCAGTGAACTTGTACATGAAATAAATGGGTTTATACCAAAAAATAGATAGTTTTTTATTTATATTATATACTGTCACAGTAATAGATATATCCCTCATTATTTATGTTAATATAAGCAACCTTTCTGTGTTATGCATAATTTCCACAACTGGCTAAGCATAACTCATGGAGATTAGCACCACACGTATTATGCTTAGCATCATTAAAAAAGTACGTATAAATATTGTCACAATTATTAATAATATGGTCAAGCATATACGTCCCGATGCAGAGGTTTACCTTTAACAGATGTAACATTTTTAGCTCGTGCGCGGTATCTTGTGCAGTACGTGAAACCAGTTTTAAAATATTGCCCGGTGGAGTAATACGTTAAAACACTGTCATTTACAAGCATTCTTGAACGGTGATTTACATCGTGGCATAGGATAGCCAACCCTGGGCCAGTAAAACAAGGCTTCTGCCACAATCTTAGCGAAGCAGCACCGCATCCAATGGCTGGGTGGGCTCGCACAAGATAATTCTCACACTTTAAGGTTCAAGGTTCACAATTGTAAGCCCAAATCTCAGCCCCATGCTGTGTACTGTAATAGCCTCCGTGGCATTGAGTCCCGCCACCCCGAGCACAGAGCTTTAAGCTGATTGCGCCATTCACTTTTGTGAATGTTGAGAGAAAATGCCCTACGGTTGGGCCACTGTGTGGTCTGTGTCTTGTCATGCTCAGATTATGTGTCCTATATCAATATCACCAGTCGCATTCCCAAGCAGAGACCCTCTTAGAGTGCAAGCTGAGAGATGCTGCACGATGTCGACTAGATTCCTTCTACTTTACACAGATTTTTCTTGAGCAGAAAATGCAGTCGGTAATTTATTCAGAAAAGCCTAATTTTCTTTTCAGTCGAATCCTCCAATTTAAATTTAGGGAAAGACAGAGTACTTGGAGAAAACCAATGCAAACGTGGGGATAACACTCAAACGTCTGCGCAGAAGGACCACAACAAATGCATTTGCCGCACTGCCTATCTTTTGGCTACCTCCAAAAAACCTGCGTGGATCCACCAACTCTTGTATGCAAATTTATGGATTAACTAAACTTTTTATTTCACCAGGTAAGACCCACTGAGCTATATAGCACTTTTTCAGAAGCGATTTGGACTCAAATGATAGCGCAACGAAGTGGTTTATCAAGTGGAAATTTATCGCAACCAAATACTCTAAATCCTTGTTTCTATTTGCAGAGGGAAAAACCAGAGGACCCGGAGAAAAATCCGCGTGACCACGGGGATAACATGCTAACTACAAATATACTGTACAGGCGTCGGGGTTGGGATCGAACCCACGACCTCCTACATACCAGGCGAGGGAGTTAGCATCTCTCCACCGTGTGTATCACGAGGAAATCGTGCCATTATTAGTAAGCTGTATGGAGCTAATTACAATTAGATGACGTGACAGATACGGGGACGCTGCGGTGGTGTAAAGCGTCGCACAGTGAACGTTCAATCCAGAGGTCGCCGGTTCAATTTGATCTCCCGGGGGTGGTGGTTGACGCCCGCTGCCTCTGTCCACCCAGCAGTATGAATGGGAGGGCACGTGTGGTAGGGTAACGCATGGGTACTCCCACCTCTGCCGAGACACCGGACCAGGGTGGAAAAGTAAGACGAAGACTTCTCTAGAGGGGCTCTCGAGGGCTCACCTGAGTGGAGGCCCTTCCACCAGCATCGGCGCGAGGGAGTAATTGCAGAGCTTAACTGTTAGCGTCATCTAAATCATAGACATTCAACACTGCAGTCCCTGGCTTCAAATGGCACGGTAATAATACGAATACATGTCCTGTAAAGCAAACTACTGTACTCAGGTTGACTCATGGCTAGAGCTTGCAATTTTGAATGGACGGCGATGAAATTCTGGTTGGTCGGTTGACTCTAAACTAAACTATAAATTAAACTGATTATTATTTTACTAGGTATGGCCCCCTGAGCTATATAGCTTTTTTCCAAAGTGACCTGGCCACAAATGATTGCTCAAGGAAGTGACTTATCACGTGGAAATTTATAGCAGCCAAAATACTAAAAAACTATTTTTTTAAAATGCAGAGAGAAAAACAGGAGGACCCGAACCACGCGACCATGGGGAGAAAAACGCAAACTCCAATATACAGGCGTCAGAGTCAGGATCGAGCCCACGACCTCCTGTATACCAGGCGAGGTAGTCAACCGGACCATCACTCTGTGGTGACCATGACAAGTGACGACAACAAGGGCTATGCCACTTTGTGAGGGCGTCACCGGTCGCCCTCCTATGGAGAGACCGGCCCCTACCGTAAGAATGTAGAATGTAGAAAATGGAGATAAGCTCCACCACACGCTTCGGTCGGGTGGTAGAACCAATTTATATTTGTCCAGGAAAAGCCTGGCTGGATCCCAAGCTAATCTGGATGCGACAAAGCCCGAGTGACGACGATGCACATTCGCGAACAACGAAACCTCCCATTAGCCCAATTGGCTTCGCGCGGTGCGAAAGAAGTTCAACGCACGTACACACATACAACCAACGAAACTCACATTTCCGGCGACGAAGCGAGTCACCGGAAGCTAAACGACTCGTGCTGCGCAGTGGAACACCGACCCACCTGCCCAAGCCCTCCCATCTGCTGCCTGCGTTCACAACGCAGGACAAGCCTCGCGTTCCTCGACGGCGGTGGCCCTACCTGTCAGCAAAAAAACCTGCGAACACAGGGAGCCCATCAGAGATGCCCGATGCTCCTTGAATGCCGTCTGGACATGGCCAGAGGGTTCATCGGTGATCCCCACTGGGAGCGCACAAACCCCTCAAGCAGAAGCAGCTCCTGGTTGTTTACTGACGGCAATATGCGGATTGTATAACAGCCACCGGCGGAGGGCAGCGCCGCCTTGCTCCGCCTTGCTCCGCCGCTGCTGGTGCGAGCGCTGCAAGCTCTGCGACAGCTTAACTCTTCAAGTGTCAATTTACTGAGCGGCAAAAAAAAAACATCGCGATCACGTCGAGTGCGCGGTGACAGACGCAAAAGCATCTGCTGCTGGGGGAATTAAGTCCCTCGCACAACCAAGGCTGAAACCTGCCCTCTGAATTGCCTCATTATTAGGCGACCTTTTCACGCAGCTTCAGTCATCGTGTACAAATGATGTCTATTTTATGAATCGGCATGAGTCCGTGAGTTTCAGGACTGCTCAAGCCCTCTTGAGTTTAGGTTTGCATGGATACATAGCAGCGGGGCAGAGGTGAGGCATCAGATCTTGCATTGCGCGATAGATTGGTGACCTAAGTTCGATTTGGTGACCTAAGTTCGAGCGCTGCGGTGACAATTTGTCAACTACCTCAAATGGCATACAGGAGTTTGTGGGTTCTATTCCGACCCTGACGCTTGTATATTTGGAGTTTGCATGTGTCTCTACCCAGGGTCGCGTGGCTTTTTCTGCGGGTCCTCCCGTTTTTTCCTCCACATTTGGACACATGTGTTTAGAGTATTTGGCTGCTGTACATTTCCACACGATAAGCCACTTCGTCGAGCTATCCTATGTGGCCAGGTCGCTTCTGAAAAAGTCTGAAAATATTTTAGGATAGTTTGGATTCCCATCCTGGGGTAACTAGATTGATACCTAAACCGGTCCTGGCTCTCCCATACCACTCCCCATCCTTTACCAACTTACATTGACTGGTGTGGTGAAGTATGGTCAAATAACCCCATGACTCACATTGTGGTGGGGAAACCTTCATCCACTAGTCAATGGTGGAGTACAACTGAATTGGACCAGTTCTTTTCTGTATTCAAGTTCTATACATACAAACCTTACGTTTGCTGCTACTATATGTTCATGCTATCTGTTTCTAAAGTTAAAGCAACCGTTGTAAATACCGTAGGTACATAACTCAGAAGTAAGCTGTTGATAAATGGGTCTCATTTAAAATTTTTTTTTTTTTAAGTCAAACATTAAATGAAATTGCCTTTAATTTATTATTTTAATCATATCGGGACCCCCCACGGATGTATTGTTTGTAAAGCACCGGGTACAGAATGACGACGACGACGACGATGATGATTCCACAGAGTGAACAAAAAAATGCCCCAGCCAGAAAAGTTCTCGTTTTTTTTGTTGCACAGCCATGCACGAGTACTAATTAGTGGAGTAATAGGCTTGTAACCCGAGCCTCCGGTAATGCTTTGCTCCAGGGCTCGCTGATAGATGACCACGGTCTCCACATTTCTTTTCTTTGCCGCGCTAACATGCAACAGACTCCCTCTGAACTCCGCACACAATAACGAGGTGAAGTTTTTTTCTTTTGCGGGGGGGGGGGGGGGGTAAAAAAATGTCCGTGAAGAAATTCCAAATTCCTCCTTTCTTTTGGGAATAACAAAATACGATCGGCGCTATATATAGATGGATATTGCAGCACAGGGGAGGATGCTGCCACTGTGTTGTGTAATGGGTAGCAGCGCATCGATTCAATCTCCTGGCGTGGCAGTTGAAACGATGGGCACATTTGAAATAGGAAAATCGAAATCCCACCCTGGCACCCATGTATACTTCTCGACGTCTAGAAGTATCAATGGGTGCGGCACAGTTAGCGAATGAGGAATGCGAGTGTGGTGGGGCAAAGCGTGGCTACCCCCACCTCTTTCAATACGTACGGCCAACATGGAAGAGTAGGCCAACAAATATCCTTGCTAGGGGCTTCCTTTAGGGATGGCCCATCTGGTAGCAGGAGCTTGAGCAAGCGATTGCGAGGGATGCACCTTCACCTAATGTACACGACACAGCCGAGTGCTGCTCTGGCAAAGTTCATGGGCTCACAGCCGGGAAGGTTCTAAGTAAAAATCGCAGTCGACGGGTAGATTTGGCACCGTTATCGCTCAACGGTGGATATCAAACAAAACAAAAAACTGCTTTGTGGAACGACAACAGCGGAATAATTGCTTGGTTTTTTTGGTGTCAAGTTTAAGACGACTTTTTAGTGAGGAGTATAACCTTAGGATTGCACAGTTGTACATAATCCATGCACTCTCCCGTTAATGTGTGTTGAATAAAGAGACATTGTAAAGGCTCGAGCATGCTGTAATGCACAAATACTATAATCATCACCAAAATATATCGCATGGAATAATTTGTTGATACGTATACTGCATATTGAAGATGAATATCTACATGTATGTTGAACTTCTTTTGCACCGTACGTAGATGGAGGTGCGGGGGAAGGAGCGCGTGTTCTAACAGGTGAGCCACTCGCTCGGTGCGTCAACGCGAGTGTGTGAGAGTGCGTGTTCTAACAGGTGAGCCACTCACTTGGTGCGTCATCGCGAGTGTGTGAGAGTGCGTGTTCTAACAGGTGAGCCACTGGCTTGGTTCGTCATCGCGAGTGTGTGAGAGTGCGTGTTCTAACAGGTGAGCCACTCACTTGGTGCGTCATCGCGAGTGTGTGAGAGTGCGTGTTCTAACAGGTGAGCCACTCACTTGGTGCGTCATCGCGAGTGTGTGAGAGTGCGTGTTCTAACAGGTGAGCCACTGGCTTGGTGCGTCATCGCGAGTGTGTGAGAGTGCGTGTTCTAACAGGTAAGCCACTGGCTCGGTGCGTCATCGCGAGTGTGTGAGAGTGCGTGTTCTAACAGGTGAGCCAATCACTTGGTGCGTCATCGCGAGTGTGTGAGAGTGCGTGTTCTAACAGGTGAGCCACTCACTTGGTGCGTCATCGCGAGTGTGTGAGAGTGCGTGTTATAACAGGTAAGCCACTCGCTTGGTGCGTCATCGCGAGTGTGTGAGAGTGCGTGTTCTAACAGGTGAGCCAATCACTTGGTGCGTCATCGCGAGTGTGTGAGAGTGCGTGTTCTAACAGGTGAGCCACTCACTTGGTGCGTCATCGCGAGTGTGTGAGAGTGCGTGTTATAACAGGTAAGCCACTCGCTTGGTGCGTCATCGCGAGTGTGTGAGAGTGCGTGTTCTAACAGGTGAGCCACTCACTTGGTGCGTCATCGCGAGTGTGTGAGAGTGCGTGTTATAACAGGTAAGCCACTGGCTTGGTGCGTCATCGCGAGTGTGTGAGAGCGAGTGTTCTAACAGGTGAGTCACTCGCTTGGTGCGTCGTCGCGAGTGTGTGAGAGCGCGTGTTCTAACAGGTGAGTCACTCGCTTGGTGCGTCGTCGCGAGTGTGTGAGAGCGCGTGTTCTAACAGGTGAGCCACTCGCTTGGTGCGTCATCGCGAGTGTGTGAGAGTGCGTGTTCTAACAGGTGAGTCACTCGCTTGGTGCGTCGTCGCGAGTGTGTGAGAGCGCGTGTTCTAACAGGTGAGTCACTCGCTTGGTGCGTCGTCGCGAGTGTGTGAGAGCGCGTGTTCTAACAGGTGAGCCACTCGCTTGGTGCGTCATCGCGAGTGTGTGAGAGTGCGTGTTCTAACAGGCAAGCCACTCGCTTGGTGCGTCATCGCAAGTGTGTGAGAGTGCGTGTTCTAACAGGTAAGCCACTCGCTTGGTGCGTCATCGCGAGTGTGTGAGAGTGCGTGTTCTAACAGGTAAGCCACTCGCTTGGTGCGTCATCGCGAGTGTGTGAGAGTGCGTGTTCTAACAGGTGAGCCACTCGCTTGGTGCGTCATCGCGAGTGTGTGAGAGCGCGTGTTCTAACAGGCAAGCCACAAGCTTTGCCCCCAGGGGTCTGAACAAAATCCACTGCTGGACGAGGGCTTCCTCCCCTCCCCAACGTCACGTCCAGTCGTGGGGGTTGTTTGACCATACTGCACAGCGCTGGGTCACTGCAGGAATGGTGAAAGTGGGGAGAGGGAGAGGCCAGCCCCGTCAAGGACCATTTCGGATGCCACTTGTCGCCAATGTCACCCGCGGCTGGGAATCCAACTCAGGTTGCTGGGATCGTGAAGCAGTGCGCGGATCGCCGCTCTGCCGCTGATCGCCCCCCCCCCCCCCCGTGTAATTTGTGTTCACACGCACTCAACGTCAACACAGACAGCGCTTCGCTTGCTTCATTCCGGACCACATAAATTGGTGGACCACCTCTAGATTGGCTCAGCCTAAACGAGTAGATGATCTGCTGTATCAACACTTGCGCCTGCACCACAATTAAATTGAATCGGTGCTTGCTAACAGCGCTGGGACCCAACAGTCTGTTCAGGGTCATCGGGGAACTTTAGTCATTCCACATAAGAGTCACCATCAATTGATGACTTTATTTAAGTTTTACAACATCAGTTTAGATTTGCACTAACGTTTAATTGTTGTATTAAAATTGCCAGAATAGTAGACTTTGAACATATCATTGTGGTGATAAGTGTATTACAGTACTCTATAGGCACTGACAGTTCATCAGTCTGCCATGAAGTGATACATTGGATTAATTTTCCTGTAATTTATTTCTGCGCCTAAACACTTCTGAATGGGGCAGAGGAAAGGTAACATTGGCTGGCACAATGCCAACACTAATACCCTGCTAGTATTACTGTGTGGGCCATATGCTTACATCCTTATTTGCTTAATTTCTTAAATTCCAGGAGGAAATCAACCCACCTTTAACAGGTACTGCATAACAGGACTACAATCACATCTTATATATTAGTTTTTTTTGCAATTTAGGATGCACAATAAAAAAAAGTAGACGTTTAAATATTATTTTTCTTGAGTCAAGAATTGCATTCCGGCATTGGCAATATAAATTATTTGTTTAATATCTCAAACATTTAATCGTGAACTCTTTTGATTTAGTTGTAGAAGAAAAACGCTTGACATCTTTACACATAATGAGCAGCTGAAGCAACATTACTTTGACCGCTGCAATTTAGGAGAGGACCCATTTAACATGTTCACACTTGCAAGTTGTAAATCTTTGGAAGTGAAAATGCCACTTTCCATTATTCGGTGGAGCTAAGAGCAATAACGGTCCGTGGTTAAAGTCAAGAAGTCATCAATGCCTTTGACACCGTCAACAGCTCTGCCATCTCTCCCTTCTGTTTGATATCTCAGCTGCCGCACAATCGCCAACCAAGGCCTCCAAGGTTTGCTCGTGCAGTCAGAGTGTCCTACCACCTGGCGGCCTTGGTCACCAGCCTCTGGAGCTGAATGGAGTTGAAAATAACTCGCAAAGACAACACCATGTGAAAGACCCAACGCATAATGTACCTGGGTTTGATTTTTCACGAAGCTCACGGTCCACCCTAAATCGCATCCGCACAAACCATGGCAGATGCGCATACCTGATGCACAAATGGAAAATAAAAAGAAACTCTTCAGTGTGCGACTGTGGTCATCCCGAACAGACCAGACAACGTTTCACGTCGCAGTGCCAAATCCACAAACACGGAGGAGACATCACAGCGACGATGCACTCCGCTGATCCTGACGCGGTTATCCGGCTTGACCACCTGAGTGTGCAATTGTAGTCGTTCTTCTGCGTCTACATCAGCAGCCGTACGAAAGAAGAAGACTGACCTCTGGGTGCCACTCCAATGCCTCTCAGCCTGGCCTCCTCTACCATCCTGCACTCATGCTCCACACTTCCCGTTAACGTCTCTAGCCTTTTCCCGATATCTTATATCACAAACGTACATGTTGCTTATCCTATTCTGTCAAAATTATAGCTGGGCACACTATTGTTTATGATTATTATTAATGGAAATATTTCACCTGGATAATCCCTTCAGATGGCACATCTCAAATGCAATGGATGTCCAGGATGTCAACTGGCACATACATAGCCACCATGAAGGGGCAGCAGGGAGAGTGGGGGTATAACGATCCGTTCACGTATCATTCAGCACTTGTGTTAGTCGAGGCCAGGAATCAAACTAAGCAGAATTACTCACACGCGAGTGCTTAACTCTTTTGTTCGCTAAGATTTGCATCCGTATTTCCCTCTAGGTAATACGCATTGTACACATTCATCCGGTGTCTTTTGATGAACTTTTGGAAATTTGGGTAAGGGTGAGGTCTCGAGGCGTGAGTTTTAAGATGCTTTTTGTAGAGTGGTTTCTTGGCTGTTGTGGGAATGCAGTCCTGTTATGATCAGCATGTCGAGGCCGTTCAAATTTCCCCCGCACAACTTTGAAAGAGGGCATGTGAGTGAAAGAACTCGCGAGACAGAGAGGGGGCGGGACATTTCAGTGGGACATATTTGTCGTTTTCACACCATTCATTCCTCAATCCCTCGCCACCCATGACATTTCCAAAGAGGATTTAATTCCCTGCTTTTTGCCATTCAATTAAAAAGCGATTTCAGCTTTCAAAACATTGGCATTTCCTACCCACAGCTAATCTGGCCGCTTTGTTTGTTATTAACTTATTGTGACCCGCACGGAGCGCATGCATACCTGTAGATTCCCCTGGTGTTAAACCCAGCAGTGTAATGGGAAACTGTGAAATGCGATGTGCACTACGCACGCAAGTACGGGGAGGCAGTGCAGTGGTAAGTGCATTGCAATATGATCCCTGGCAAGGTTCACTTACAGGCCATACACAACAATGGCAAATGCTTTTTGAACTTGGCCCGGGCATCTTCTCGGCCAACTCGGGCTAAAATTAGCACCGCCTGTGGCTGTGGTCCTGTGCATAAAGTAGTGTGAGGGAGGCAACACGCACAGTCATCATGCTGGCTGGAATCTCAGCTTGCTTGTGTGTCATGCTGAGAACTCGTAGATGCATGAGGATGACATTATTAACAACAGCCGCCATCTCATGAAAATACTGTCTCATGCTTTGTGGCATTCTTATCAATGTTGTTGACCATAAGTTGATTGTGGAAATTCCACGTGCCTGCGGCATGAGCCATTGTGGCCATATAATAGGGTAGCCATAGGTTGACTTTGCACAAATGTGGTACTGATTTTCTTAACCATGGAGGAGTGAGAGGCTGAGTTGACCCTCTAAAGTGAGTTGAACCAGCAATCTTCCAACATGCTACATCACCACCAGGCCAGAAAATATATCGAGCACCTATAGCTTTCGTAAATAATTGTGGCCTTAAAAAAAAACTCACGTATGCATGTTGAACTTTTTTCGCACCGTACGTAGCCAACCGTGCTAATCGGAGGTGCGGGGGAAGGACAAACTCAACACGAAAAGCAGTTTGAAAGAATTAAATTTTCAATTTAGACTTAAAAATGCATAGCTGCAGTGGCTTTCTAATATCGGAAGGAAGAGCATTCCAGACAGCCACAGAAGTGCATCTGAAAGTGGGCGATGCAACGACCATCTTTGTTTGATGGTTAACCAAAAGCTGCTGTGAGGATGAACGAAGTTTGCGTGATGGTTTGTGCTCCTTCACATTTAAAAAACAGCTATCGTCAGGCTTTTAGATGTTATGTGCTGTTTGAGTAAATATTCAAATTAATAAATAAAAACATTCCATATACAGTAGTCCCTGGGTTAACAGTGACATCAGTTAACGGTTTTTCGGTTAACGTTTCGCCTCCCATAGGACCCATTGGTTTCGACGAACGTAAATTTTTTTGTTAATTAATTGTATATTTAGTTTTGCACGCCGGCGCCAATTTCGGCCAATCCAAGTGCTCGTAAGTGGGAGCTGAGCCATGCCTCAGCCAATCAGCGACGCCCATTTAAGAGCGACTAGGTCTCGTCGGGTTTCGTTTCCATGATGCTTTCTGTTTTGGCAGTGGCAACAACCCCTTTGCAGACTCACGCAATTTCTATATTCGATTAACAGTTATTTCGGTTAACTGCGTGGTCCAGTTGTTAGAGTACAGAGGTTGTGATGGAACGGTTGTGACTTAAAATTCCAATCGGGGTCTCCTCAACCGTCCATCCCTCCAGCAACGATTAAAAGATTAACACCGTGTGGTATTCTAATGGATGGATTTAACAAACCCTCCATAGGAATGTGGAACTTTCTCTACTTGCTCAGGGCTATTCAGAGAAAAGCAACAACAGCTCGTGCTGTTTGGCTGAGAAACTACTGAGTTTTTCTTTTATACTTGCCAAGGGCATACAACAAAAATACAATGCATTTAATCATAAAGTCATTATATCACACACAGCTAGCATCGACTGAAGGAAAAGTGCGTCTCCATTATTGAATGAATTCACGAACAAGAAAATACAATTTGGCCCAGACGAAAAGGGGGAAAGATGCACTCGATTTTTTTTTGTGTGGAAGTGATAAAAGTTGAAAGGGCTGGCCTCATCTCCTTGTCTAAGGGGAATCAGATGGGGGGGGGGGGCAAGCGGGGAAAACTCTGGACCTCCAAACAAAGGGAGTGGTGAAGCATCATCGCCACACGCCCCTCGCATTCCCACGGCGGTGGCTTCAAACGTGCACGACATTCGGGCACTGCTGGGTCTCGATATTTGTAATGCCATGTTTTTTTCAAACCCTTTAGACTTCGTCACGTATTTAAATTGAACGGAAGCGCATTCGCTGCTCAGCACCTGTGGTTTTTGCAGTCAAACCACGAGCAATGGCATTAGTGGCCTTTTTTATGATCTCGAAAATTATTGGTGGTGCAGGGGTTAATATCAACCTAGCGCACTGGGTTTGATTCCTGGCCACGACTAATATCAATGGTAAGTGATATCTGAACTGGTCCTGGGCACCCACCCTCCTGCCCCACTTTCACTAACCCGCACTTGACCAGCATGGTGAAGTATGGTCAAACAGATCCCATGACGGACACCGTGTGAGGAAGTCGTTATATCCACCAGTGGCTTGACAGGAGGCTGTGAATCATAAATAACGACATCTTAATTCGGCACAGGCCCTGAGTAGGGGTGTGTTCCCAATTTTCAGATTTATGTTTTTTTGTATCGGATTGATCTGAAAACAAAATATTGAACCTCCGTCCTTTCCAGCTAAAAGTCGTATCAAGTCCCATGGGGTGATCTTACGATTGTTAGCACGTAAGAAAAGTTTAAATTGAGTACTAAGTGAAACATATGTTAAAATCACAAACATATCCGCGATTGTCCTAAAAAAAATTGGAAATACGGATATTCGGAATGTTTAAATAAAAAACTATCCCTGGTACAAAATCTAAGCCAGTTGAACGCTGCTATCTCTTTCTTAAGTAAACATTTTAAGTCAAAATGTATCTCTTTCTTATTATTTGTTGCTATTTAGGAATTATAACAAGATTTTTCAATGGTAAACTAATAAAATCCGTTCTCTTTGCCATAGATGGCTTTTAAAATTTATGCGACACAGTGTGCAAGAGTACAGCTTTGTGTGCGCATATAATTATCAAAATCCTAGATTTCACAATTGCATACAACTAAAGAAAAATTACACTATTGATATAAACAATCAAATCTAAATAATCTTGAGTCTAAATAAACGTAGTTATCCATACATGATTAATTTCACTCAAACTTATGAAGCTTTACAGTATTGTGATGGATTAATCAAATATATATATTTTTAAAATTTGATTCAACAACCTACAGGACTTCTGGAAACTTGTTTTTTGGTAGCAATTCATTTAAACAGGCAACTCTGGGCCATCATAAGATGATTATGACCGTGATTATCATAATCCAGATGATCGCGATTATCACGTAAACATTCTACAATTGAACTCAATATAATTTCATCCATTCACTCAATTGTAATACACAATTTGCATATCAAGCAACGTTCTTCTTCAATCTCGATCTGCCACCTCTAAACAATCAGTCGGGACACCACCAGGATCTTCACACCCATTCACACTTTTATTGAGCAACTATCGGGAGCGGAAATCTTAAAAGTCAGCGTGCAATAAATTAACAGACAAGCTGGCGTAGAATCCAAATCATGTAGTTTGTTTTTTTCTGCCTTTTATGAGCAATTGCGGTTGCCTGTTAACAACAGTGGAGTCGTTTAATGGGGTGCGCCTCTTTATTCAGTTATATAATTATTTCTTTATGGAGCCTCCTGCAGGCCTGCAGGAAATTCACCAGCCCCAAGGGGGTTTGGGAGGTTCGTCAACAGCGTCACTCTAAATTCACCCCTGCTGCTGATATACGTTGTTGTCTCTGTGCCTGTCTGTTTACCTTGTCAGTTTAACACGTAGGCTTTCGCGACCAATATTATCGATAATACAGGTGTTTTGGGGTTAGATCGCGTAAATATAAATGTGTCGTTAAACCCGCCACCGCCCGACTCAACCGCCAGGTTTGCCTGTCGCCTGATGATGATAATTATAATTACTGGTAAAACGTTGCCCTCGAATTGGAAATGTTGTGGGTTTACTCTCCAACACACCGGTGTGCTGAACTAGTCACGAATTGCCACGTTTTGTTTACGTGACAAACCTTACTAATTGGCTGTGGCGGGTTTAACGACACATTTATGTTTATGCGATTTAACCCAAATAAAGTCCCTCTATTAGGTTTACTTTGTGTTTTCATGCCTTCTCCTTGGTGTGCACGTGTGTGGAGGCACACGTAATGTCCTGGTCTGTGAACCCATAACACCTGGGCCTCTCCCGTGAACTTCTGCAGGCAAGTTTGGACGACTCCATGTGGCCTCAAAGTGCACCTCACCTGGCACAAGTGTCCCAGTGATGTCAGGCCTACTTAGTGGTGAATGAATGGTGGCATTTGTGGTTTTAACACAGCATCAATTTCCATTTAATCAACCAGGTATAAAGCTCATAAACCTGAGTTGATTCCTTAGCATGTGCAATATCAGTATCTAAAATCACCATGAGTCCTCCACTAAATCAACTCGGCATGAGATGAGTATTCAATGTTGTATCAACATCATCAGTGGGGAGATTAAGGTGTGTTGCTTGGCTGCCCCTTTGTGTGCCATATTAACCTCAATAAGTGCTGCCAAAAGTTAACACCATTTGTCAAACAGTCTAAAACGGGGAATGTGATTATTCTTTGCCTTGTGTGTGTGTGTGTGCAGGTGTGTGTGGGGAGCGGTAGTGTAGCGGATCACACGCTGCCCTACAGTCTGCTAAGGCTATATGGGGGATCTTTATCTTTGTCTATGTGGTTAGCCCGCTGCGTTACGAAACTGGCGACCCGGGTTCGATTTCCGCTCACAGCCAACATCAGTAACGGGTACCTGATGAAGTGTGTAAACATCACCATAGGGGAGACAAAGGTGGACAGATGTGGTGGTGGCCACGAACCTATGCAAGTGCCCTGCCAGAATTAATATGCGCTTACTAACAGCACTTGTGCCAACATTAATTTGAAGAATATATTGGGGATATTTGTTTTATAGGCAGTGGTGACACAACGAATACAGCGACCTGACTGGTTAACATTAAAAGCCATGGCTAACATGAGTGGCAAGTGCCATCTGAACTGACCCTGGGCCTCCCCTAGGTTGACTCAGCCTGTAAAGGGTACCAGACGTGGTGTGTAAACATGAGCAGGGCGGACAGGCGTGGTGCCATCCACACCAACCCCCTCTAGTGTCGTGCCAGCCTTAATAGTACGTGCTAACAGCACTTGTCCGGAACAATTTGGTTGTCTATATGAGAATATATGTTTGTGTGTCTGCGCGTTTGTGTTTTTTCAAAGGAACAGGGTATAATAACACTGAGTGTTGTTATTGAGGGTCTGTTTTTCTCACTGCCGCTTTATTGTTTGTTTGGGAAGTTACTGAACTCCCTGATGTGAGCCCCCCCTTTCCAACATCCCCAATTCCTCCTCTCACAAGTGCCCTCTTCCTCTGCGCAGAAGCTTCATCTTTGCGCCTTCTACTCTGACTTTTATGGTCCTGCAGGGAATGTTACACGCAGTAAACAAATAGATATTTGAAAAAATAAAAGGGACCGTGCATTGCACAGTATGAGCTCACGAAATGTATAATGTAAGAATTTACTACACTCACCACATCATGGCACGTCTCTCTTTTTTTTTTGTTCGGGAACACTTTTTTAGTTGCCGGGTTCTCATGAAGCTGATTGGCGAATATCACCGGCGAGCGTTTGGCTTCATGCGGGAGGAAGACCGGAGTGCGCGGGCAGAGTTAGTTCGCCTTCTTGGAAAACAAGTTAATCTGAGATGTTTCTAAAGGTCTGTGGATCCATCCGCCGCGTGATCCACGTCGATATTTTCATAACCAACGGCGGCTGTCCATAAAAGGACCGCCGATCTCCAATTTCAGATTTGAGATGCACCAAAGTAATATATCAGACTACCGCATTCAGTGGCTGCTGCATATGTACTGAATTACTGTGCAATATTGGAATATTAAGCACAATGTTATTATTCCTGGAACCCTTTACCGACTGCGGAGACATACGTTTCCAAGACACATCACAGCAATCAGACACAACATGACTTCGTCCCTCAGTGTTCCATCAAAGCACCGCAGATTTTGAAATCTCTATATGCAGGGTGGTGTCTGAGAAATCTCAAGGCTGTCTCTGTGTGTGGATGGAAACTGAGCACATTAGAGGTTCCCTTAACTGCTCTCCTCTCACCCGCTCTCACTAAATTCCACACCCATGCATGTACGTTGAACTTCTTTCGCACCATACGTAGTCAACCGTGCTAATCGGAGGTGCGGGGGAAGGACAATAAACTGAACACAAAAAGCAGTTCTAAAGAAATTAGTTCGTCAATCTAGATGATGTAAAAGTGCATAGCTCCAGTGGCTTCCTAATATCGGAAGGAAGAGCGTTCGTGGTGGCCACAGACGCGCATCTGAAAGCGCGCGATGCAGCGACCGTCTTTGTTCTCCATGTTTATTTGTTTCCTTTGTTAATGTCGATTATTCAAATCCATCAGGCATAGCAGGAAGAATACAATGAGTCATAACGTTATTGTTCAGGACCATTGGAATGTTGCTATGAACGATTGCGTTTATATTTCCCAAAACATTTCAACCTGACCTCATCTTGCCTCGTTATTTCATCTTTTTTTTTTTATCACAGCCTGCCTTCAATAACTGCTCTAAATATAAGTATTTTTTTTACAGTTTTGTCTGTCTAACATATATCTTCAATTGTTTAGTAAACGTATTATACGTACATGGCCTATGGTTTCATCATATATATCTTGAGCCCCACTTTTCAGCTTTCCTTATTTATTAAGTCATCAATCATAGCCTGCACTTGATTTCCATTGGTTATTATAAAGACCACGTCCTCAGCAAATCGAGGACGGATAGTATTATGTTCATGAATACACGTATGCATTAATTTCTCCAATCTTATGTTTCCAAAAACATCTCCCAATGTCAAATCGAAGACTTATGAAAGGACATTTAATCAATGCCCAGCATAAGTTGCACACAATCATCTTTCTTTTTCATCTTACTCAAAGAAACATATCGGAGCTTGAACCCACAATCTTAGAGAAACTGACCTGCAGCTGTACATTGGTAAGATTCTTCATTCACCCAAGCAAGTACTAACAATTGCCATGTTGATGACTTTTATATATTACGCAAAATCTTCCACTTAAGGCACGACAATACGAACTCCCAATTTTAATGCTGAAAAAAATGACCTATAAAACAATTTGAGAGATTTTTACTGACTCGCTTTAAAGTTGAAGCCATCATTAATCACAAAAATAAATAAAAATAACAATTTCGCCAACTCTTTACCAGGTTACATTAATATGCATTGAAGGTATAGAGCCATTACTAAGGTATTTTAAAATTGAGCAGTAACTTAATATGCTTGCAATTTCCTAGTTACTCCATGTCTTGCCAGCACCTTGCTCCAGACTTTGAAAATATAGTTTCCCTTGTGGTCAAGTCCTTGAACAAATAATGTTCTGGGATTTTGATTCATTTGTGTCTATGGGTTTGCCGTCAAGCATTTCAAAAGCCCTTGTAAAGAAATTACATAAAACATGATACTATTGTGGGAATTTGTAGTAATTGTCTTGTTTTATATTGTTTTCTATCTGCTGTTACCTTAACCCATCACCAAAGAGCAAATGTTGTCCGTAAACTATGTGTCTGGCCAGGTAGGGCTCTAACAGAGGACTCAACTCACCATCAGAAGGTTGCAAGTTCAGATCCTGGTGTGGGAATAAATTAAACAAATTAAACCACCAGGGAAATATGTAATTAGTACCACTTTGTGGAAAGTCAACATTAGCTCCACGAAGAGACTGACCCTTACTATAAGAAGGGGGAATTTACACCACTGGCTCAAGATTGTCATCAGAGATGAGCACCACTAAATGATATTGGAGCATAAACTGACTTGCTTATGTCAAACATTTCTGTTATGATTAGGGAGTAATTCGTTTCGCCCTATCGAATTATTTACTAATCTAGTTTCTATAGGCTTAACTGCATGTCTCCAAACACTGTTGATTGTGCATCAGCATATGTGCTATCTATGATACATTACATTTCAATTAACCTCACAGTCCTATTTAACTAGCATTGTAAATAGCCCTGATTCATATGGAGGGAACAAGTGCAGTTTTAGAGGTATGGTTCCAGTAAACGTGGAACGTTGGACCAACGCTGGGCCAACGTTGGTCCGAGGGTTCCGACGACATTGAATCGAAATGTCTTTGACTGAAAAGCTTAGGAAGCCAGATATAATGCGCCAAACATCGCGACTCTCTCACGCGAACGTATAAAAAAAAAAACTTGAATCCCCTTAATAATTATTCACGTGTGAACATCAGAAAGGCACAATTTCAAGGTAGGCTTGATAATTTTTCTACACGCAGGACCTAATTTAAACCTTTTACTTCTAACATTAGAATTACCACATGAATGGCAGCAACTGAAAGACCTGAAGTCGCTGCCGTTAAATGTGGCATAACTTTGTTAGTGCGCTCGGCAGATATTAAAATAAAAAATAACACAAACTACTGGGAATTTTTTTCTTCTTCTCGTGATTGAACATGTGGTCCTTTGCGTGAGTCTGCAAATAATCATGTAATCAAGCGGTAAGTAATGATACACCACGCTGCCCTTTATGAGTGATGGAGGTGCAGGTGTGGTTGAGGCAGCGGTAACGCGTATGACCCAGTTCGCTATTTTCCCCGACTCTCTTTCCCACAAGCCGTGTTTCAAGCCCGTGGAACATCTGAGTGGTTCCTCATTTTACAATTTTAACTCTAATGGCCTCGTGCTCAAATGTATATGATTTGATTCACCGTCGGTAGGTCACGGCTATTGGTATGCGCAACAAGTTTGATTCCATGTTCTTAATTTCACCATATGAAAGCTATTTGGGAAAATAAATTTGTTACGTGATTATAATTATAACTAATATACTGCAGGGGACTGTACGGTAAATAGCAGAGGGCAGTGCAGAAAAAAAACACATTGTTGCATTCCACTTAAATGGGCTCATGTCCGTGCTCCCACATTCACCATCCCCTACTGACCTGCGTGGTGAAGTATGGTCATATAAAGCCCCAAGACTCGCACGACGTGGGGAGGCCCTCACCCAGCAAAAGGGTCGCACATGGACATATCACAATAGCCTTATTTGCTTAGGAAAGCTTCTATCTGTCTCAGTATGGTTGATCAGAATCATCCTGCTTTGAGATGTTTATTCAATGGGTGTTTTTGCATATGGGAGGAAATCATAATGTCAAGAACAAGTCCATGAAAAACTAAGATAAGACTGAAACATGCAGATACAGCTCAGAAGAAGCCGGCTTGTTGTACTGCCTTTTACAGACGCATCATGGCACCGTGAGTGGATGTCATCCACAGACTGGCTCCACCTGGTCATGATCCACTTCACTTTCAAATGGCATTTTGAAAAAATTCAATCTGAATTCTGAGACAAGGAGAACACTGTATTTGTGCTGCAAATTCTCAAATAGATATGGTGAGAATTCACAACACACGATAGATGTGAATTGGAAATGTTTTACCATATTTTCTGGAAAATCAGACACTCTGGGAAATAAGACGAAACCTGAACCGGTGACTGGTGCCAATTAAGTTATACAAATCTGGTCACACACACACAACCAACGTTGGTTTGAAAATACAGGGTAAAAAGTGACCTATATTCTAGACGATTCAGAAACAGAGGGCCTTACTTTCATAAACAAAATATATTGAACTGAAATGACAGTCCACTTTTACAAAATACACAAAGCTTTGCTGGGTAAGTGATGTGTCTCCTGAAGACCAATATCATCTGAATGCGCTATTGTTTAAAATGCTGGAATAATAATGTACAGAGAGGTAGAAAATGTATCATCCTGCAAAGACAAGTCACGTTTGGCGAGGCGGTTGCGTACTTAGAATGAAGAGGAACAGCATTTTGATAGCATCTCGACAAACCAGGTGTTCCAAAATTATTTTACGCACTTGTGTATCCTACAGCCGTTGTCAAACCAACAGCTGTTGCCCATTAGCATCTGTGCCCCTTCATCCTTGAGAAAATGCTCACGCCATACTGCGCATGAAGACATATTGCTACGTCTGCCTGCATTTAATATGTTCCTTCACAATCCATAACACAAAGGAAGCCCACGTCATTTGAAAGCATTGCAACCGAGACGTTCACAAATTTCACACGACCTAAAATGTTTAGTGTTTTTTTTTGTTTCTTTTTTTTATTGTGCTTATATTGCCCGTTTATGTTTTATTCCCAGCAAGACGCGATCGCCTTAAGGGGCCCAGGAAGAGAGAAAAACACACTGGTCATTTT
The DNA here is from genome assembly GCF_964198595.1 of Lampetra fluviatilis. Classification (NCBI taxonomy): domain Eukaryota; kingdom Metazoa; phylum Chordata; class Hyperoartia; order Petromyzontiformes; family Petromyzontidae; genus Lampetra; species Lampetra fluviatilis. The sequence goes on along the minus strand of NC_136303.1, from coordinate 9,049,558 downwards.
CTCACTCGGGAGCAGAGCACAGGAAATTGCCTCGAAAATGTTTTCAGAGGAGAAGGGTCTGGGGATGGGATGGGTGTGGGGGAGGTGTGGGGGATGTGGCGGAGGCGAGGGGAGGGTGAGCTCTGCCCTTTAGTAAAATGAAAACCATGCGATTTCGGATAGATGTAATATTTGGGAGGCAGCTGGCTGTTGCTACGTCTATGTGTGTCGATACATGGGGAGCGGTAGCTTCGCGCGGTTTGTGCCCCGCGCTGCAAACCCGGCGACCCGAGTTCGATTCCCGTTCACGGCCAACACCAGTGGCTATTATCTGAACCGGTCCTGAGCCTCCCGTAGGTCGACTCAGCCTCAAATGAGTACCTGGTGCAGTGTGTAAACGTCACCACTGGGGAGACAAAGGCGGCCGGGCGTGGTGTTGGCCACCCACCTCCGCGTGTGCAGTTCCGGCCTTCATAGGTGCTCACTAACAGCACCTGCCCCAACAGTCTGTGAAGGCTACACGGGGGATCATTGTCTTATATTGTGGGAATAGTAACCACCCATGTTAGATTCCTGGCCATGCACAACAACAGAGGCAAATGATGTCTGAACTTGGCTGAATCTCCCCAAGGTTGACTCAACCTAAAATAAAAAAATCTATCTGCGATGTTGCACTTTATATTATCAGCACACAGGAGAGATAACGGACACAAACGCGGTCAGACATGATCCTGGCCACCCCATGCCATGATCTTAAAGAGCCGCGGCAGCTCTAATAAACACTCACGAACGACACTGGCACAAATGGTTTACGCTGGGAAGAATGATAATAGATGTTGTACTTTTGTGTTTGTGTGTTTTTTTTAAATTTCTGTGCTGCTGTCTGGGCTACTCTGCTCCTTAAGAACACTGGGGGCGAGATGGGTGGAGGGGAAGGGAGGGCGGCAGCGCACATGGGGTAAGAAAATCGACAACACGTGTGCGCGCGCCGCGTTCCACGTTTACTGGAACCCGTAGAGAAATGACACGGGGGGGGGGGGGGTTAATGCCGGGGCTTGGCTGTTTCCACGACGACCCGGAGGGGAGATGGAGCCAGGCTGAAGGGGGTGGCAGAACGACGGATCGTGGAATGCCACGTGCAAGGAAAGGAGTTCGTAAAGGATGGGCCACAGACGAGATGGGAGTGCATCGGCGAAGACGTTTTTGGTTTGTTCTGTTGGGAAGCTCGGTTGTTGTTGTTGTTTAAATCTATCAGAGATTTACGAAAAACGGTGCCGATGGTTATTTTGTTGTGGAACTAGCACCCGTGTCTAGCAGAGAAGGTCACCGCCCTTAAAAACATCCGGGTGTTCACCAGCATTGGTTCAAGCAGAGCCTGACTGCTGATGAGGAAACTGTTTGTTGGGAGCCGCACCAAGAGTTTGTGCTTTTGTTGATGCAACGCAGTTGAAGATTTGCACTCCGAGAAGGTCATGTGCGGCCGATTCAACTTGTAACAAAAAAAAAACTTTTATTTTTTTTTACGTTGAGGGATATTTGTAAGAGGCGTGTTGTCTTGCTTATGTTCTGCACAACGACACTCATTGACGGTCATTGTCACGTCGTGTATTCATTTAGTGCAGTTCGTTGGGTTGTTTTTGCTACTGACGCACTGTAGCAAAAAATGTCAAAACAAGGGGTGGGTCGAAGCGATCGTGGCTTATGAATCTTGCAGGCACGGAGTGTTTTTCTAACGGGGATCAGGGGTGAGTAAGGTTAACCGTGAGCATCGTGCGGAGAAACGTTGAGCAGACGGCGTGGCAAATCTGAACGCTGTCTGTTCAGTGTCAATGCCCTCGCATGATATCCATTATGATGAGAAAATGTAGAATCATGCATGCGGCTTTGAACAAATATGTCAGGGAGCTTCAAAATATTTGGGGTAAAATGCTAAAATAATGAAATTAGGTCCACAAGCGACAGAAATGTTCAACAAATGCATCGCAAACTATGTTAAAGAGTTCATTCTCTCAGAAGAGTTTCATTTACTGAGTTTATTGAAATAAAAGTTGGTTTGAAAATACTGGTGAATGGACCGATGCCATTGCATACAATCCTCTTTAAAAAAAATCCCAATTCTGAACAATTTAGCACTTTATGCGGCCTTAATATTTCATCAAAATAATGCTTTTATTCAATCTAGTTTAAGTTGAGGTACGATACACTTGATAGATGCCATCCAGTTAATTGTCATCAGGACGCTACAGCACAGCACCGTAAACAAAACCAAAACATTAATCACGGCTCCAGTTGTGGCTGCTGAATCAGAACTTCTCTGTTTTGGAAACTGGTACGTCACGCAACTTACGCGTTTTGCGCGAGTTATTTCTCGTGCTTTTTCATGGAACCCCCCCAAAAAAATCGCTTCGTCTCCAGAACACTTTCTCGGGGAGGGCTACGTTTCCAGACGTTTGGCCAATTTTTCTTTGAGCATTCTCTTCACGTGGGAGGAAATCAAGAGTTGTGTTGAGAAAAACACGTGCGTGGAATAAGCGTTCGCCTCATCACGCCGTGCACAGAACAGGCCTGGAAACGACTTGCTGTACTGCCGGGCAGGTGTTTCACACGGACTTCATCCCTGCGCCATCCGCCAACCCAGCCTCAACGTGACTGCGTTACGGGAGTGTACCATCACGTCCGGCATTAAACAGATCAGCAGGTTTCATTCAGGTGAATTCCCCAACTACCTCCACAGTATGGGAACCTCATATGCCAGTAAAAATATGATAATTGGTTTTTTAACCCTTCTATCTGGCAACAAAACTGACACCTTTTTACAAGGAGTCATGTTTGCATAGACCGCAATACCTGCAGTCATAATACAAACAAAAGACATAACTCTGATAATGTGCACTGTCCTTGACGTTGATTGGTCCACACCCGAGACAGCTTTCCTTAGAGCCTAGTCTCACATAGCGTTATCTGGTCCAACCCATGTGAGACTAGGCTCTAAGGAAAGCTGTCTCGGGTGTGGACCAATCAACTTCAAGGACAGTGCACATTATCAGAGTTATGTCTTTTGTTTGTATTATGACTGCAGGTATTGCGGTCTATGTAAACATGACTCCTTGTAAAAAGGTGTCAGTTTTGTTGCCAGATAGAAGGGTAAAAAAACAATTATCATACCTCCACAGTATTCTTGTTTTCTTCGGTAAAGTCACGTAGAAGGGAAATGATAAAATAAACGCAATTTTATATATGTCTATTATTTTATTATTTCCCTTCTACGAAATCTTGTAGAGGGGAATTTATTTATTATTTCCCTTCTACGTGACTTTACCGAAAGAACCAAGAATACTAAAAATAGAATATATATTTATTTTTTATTATTTCCCTTCTACGTGACTTTACCGAAAGAACCAAGAATACTACAAATATAATATATTTTATTATTCTATTATTTCCCTTCTACGTGACTTTACCGAAAGAACCAAGAATATTAATCTCTGCAGTCACGAAAGCTTTAAATAAAACATAATAAAGTATTTTATTATGTTTTATTTTTATTATTTTATTATTTCCCTTCTACGTGACTTTACCGAAAGAACCAAGAAGATGAATCCCTGCAGTCACGAAAGCTTTAAATAAAACATATTAAAGTATTTTATTATGTTTTATTTTTATTATTTTATTATTTCCCTTCTACGTGGCTTTACCGAAAGAACCAAGAATATGAATCTCTGCAGTCACGAAAGCTTTAAATCAAAATTTACCTCCACAGTCTTCATTTCATCACCAGACCTCCAATTTACTCAACCCCTCGATTTATTTGGTGTTGATGTACAAATGAGACGTTGCACTCCCCTTCGTGTTCAACACTTCTCCAAAAGTACGGTTCGTGGAGAGCGGTGGTGCAGTGGTTAGTGCCCCGTGCTAATCATTTCCAATCCAGTGATAATACAAATAAAGTTTAATTCCCGGTCACACTTGACGCCAGTGGCAAGTGATATCTGAACTGAACCTGGGCCGCCCACCTTCTCCGAACCATACTGGCCAATATGGTGAAATATGGCCAAACAAATTCCCATCACCAAAACAGGATGGGTGGTTTGGGGAAGGGCGGGGCTTCATCCAGCAGTGGATTGACAAAGGCCTGAAAATTACCAATGTAAAATAAAATTGGAAAGACCTGGAATTGCATGGGTAGGATGCCCATGAGGAAAAATTATGTTACATGGAACATCTACTGAGGTATTAGAAATCACGACACGTTTCCTTTCCAAAAAGCACTCTCTCCCACGGCGGTGGCATTTTCGCGACACATTAAGCAGTTAACGTTACAGCGTTTAAAAGATGTATAAATTTAACAGTTGACTTAGTGAAACCCTACGCCACTAAGTATATCTGTCTGTTATTGTAGAGAAGCTAATGCTTGAATGAATAAATGTTTACACATGTGCATATACATTACATTCAGAGAGGCTGGGCTGCTCAGTGCATATTAATGACTTTGGCTGTGTGCCTCAAGCTTGGCACTATGACTGTGGGTAGATATATAACAGGTTGACCACCCACTTAGCTAAGTAACAGTTTATTTGTTTTAAAGGATTTCTCACTCAATTGGCAACATAATATGTTGTTCGATGAAAAAGCAATAATTCAGGTTAACATTTATTGGGTTATTAATTTAGCCAAACGGATACAATTGGCTATTGGGTGGCTTAGACAATTGAAATGATCCTCCAAGCGATCGTATGAGCACAAACGGATGGTACTTGGTGTGCTGGATACTGAGCTAGTTTCTACACGTTCGTCAGTATCATTCATTAGGCAGGCCATTAAATAAACCCATTGAGATGTATGAAACGTTGCCTCTTTGGCAAGAGCGACCAGGACTTTTATTTCGTTATGTGTACTTGTATTCTTCACAACGCGACATTTTTTTGCATTGTGCATAATGCAGCTTTACATAAAAACACATTCCTGTGGAGGGAGCTGGTAGGAACGTTGGGTTGCTCGGTCAATGGCCAGGGTCAACGGCGGCGTGGTGTATTCCGCAAATATGCCCGACCGTGAGGGCGGGCACAAGCCGGCGTGAGTAGGTTAAACGTTGAGTTTTATAAGGGCATCACGGGGTGACCAGCCCCTCCCCACCCGCCCCACCCAGCCCCTCCCCACCCTCCCCACCCAGCCCCACCCTCCCCACCCAGCCCCACCCTCCCCACTCAGCCCCTCCCCATCCTCCCCTCCCCACCCAGCCCCTCCCTGCACGACGGACGGACGGACACAATAATCCCCTGTGGGCTGGTGTAACCAAGAGGTTGCTACCAGTACTAGGACCCATTTCGGCCTGAGAGGGTCCTTGCCTATAAACATGTGGCAGCTCACAAGCATGGGATGAAGGCAGCCCGACTCTACTGATGAGACGCGACATTTTGAAACCTGTCCAGGTTGCTTGTGTTGAACAAATGCTGTTGAAATTATGCGAGATGTGGCAAGGAGGCATATTGTCTGCTCATTTTTTGGGTTCAATGGCTCACTTCGCAAAAGGGTTGGTCAGAATTTTGCTGATGTCACTGCACTGAGCCTTGTGATCTGAGTTTGAGTCCCGGTCACGGTGAACACAACCCAACTTTACTGAGCAATATATCACAACAAACTAAACAATAAAACTATATTTTTGTATTTTAGTCGGGTAAGGCTCACTGAGCTCTCTGCCTCTTTTTTTAGAAGCGAACTGAAAGCTCAACGAAGTGGCTCATCGTGTGGAAATGTGGAGCAGCCAAAACTCTAAACGGTTGTTTTTAAATGTGGGGGACAACACCTAAAGATCCGGAAAAAAAAATCTTACGCGACCACGGGGAGAATACGCAAACTCCAAATATGCAGGCTTCAGGCTCGGGATCGAACACACGACCTCGTGCATACCAGGCGAGGGAGTTAACATCTCACCACCGCAGCAACTCTGTGGTGCAACAGGCCCTGCATCACTGCCATCACACAGGTCTCTCTCTTGAAAAGTAAATGGAAAAGTCCAATAGGCGCTCAGCTGATATAAATGTAGCTGCTGCAACCCGGTTCAATTTTTTAAACAAGATAATTCCCGGCTCAACAGCTCAGAACCTGTGGTGTGAAATCGACATTCCTACGTCATGAGGCAGCTTCTCTTAAAGAAACCACTACACGCCTCCCACTGTTTAATAACACTTCAAATATTACTACATGTTCTGCACAGTTGAATCCGAGTCACATACCATCTCCATGAAGCAGAGGAGGAAGGCTAGCCTCAAGAAACATACCTTGATTTTCATGAGTGTGAAGAGTGTGTTTTTTTTAAAGAACATTCATCTAAAAAGAGAACGAGAAAGCGAGAGACGCCTGAGCACAGCACAGATGAGCCACAGACGTTCAAGAGCACTGGTGTGTACTGAATTCCATACAACAGATGAGTATGTACATACATCGCTTTAGATTTACTAATGCGCATATGCGTGTCAAACATTCTTAATTTTAGAACTTTCGTGACTGCAGGAATTATTATTTGGTTCTTAACCGAAAGAACTAAATAATAACGTGTCAAACATATTTACAATGTAGTATTCCAGGACCGGACCATGATCAGAAATAGAACGCACACTTCCCAGTCTACACAAGATTAGCCTAGGCCAGAATAATTAGTGGACAAACAATGTTACATTCATTTCGGTGGCCTTTCTGGCTTACCCCAAATTACAGCTCACTCGAGTCTGGCTTCGTGAAGTTACTGTGATTACTTTATGAGTTCCAGAGGATATATTGGCTGAGTCGAGCCCTGCCTGGGATATGAACCCTAGCAGAGCATTCTCTGCAGAGCCACTTGCTAGAATACTACAAAACAGTAGTTCTTGATGCGGGCAGTGCTTAATATATTATACATTATTTTGGCACGCCACGTTCTTATCGACTTATATTGTCCTCACGATACTTATTTAGTCTGATGTGATTATGGGAATTATGGGTCAGATATTATTGGATAATTATGGAAAGGCAAACGATGTACTCAAGTTGCAGTGCCTTACACCAATAATCCTTACTCCAAGCCAACTTTGTAGCGTTCTGGAAAATATTGAACGAGATAAATGTATCCCTAGATACATGATCTACACATTGGCACGCATCGATGGATTTGCCCTTGTGACTGAGGCTTTGTATTCTGTGCGTGCATGGCTTGGCAGGTCATCAGGGTCACTGTCACACACTGTGGTACAAAACTGATAAACGCCTCTCCATAGCGGCATGTGTGACTGCATTATAAAGTTCACATATGCATGTTCAAGAGCAATTGGCCAAGTGCCAATCCTTCAAAGTGTTCCATAGTTTATTTCTTCGAGACGTAGGCTGTGATGTACCTAATCTGGACTCAAAGAATAGTGGGTTATGATAATGGGCCCCGATGTGAACTCTGACCTGATTATCTTGACTGTGACCCAAAGCCCATTTTAATTCGTGCTATCATCGCGGAACTTTAATCACCAGACCGGCAGTGTGGGGATAATGACAATATCTGCATAAATCCAGGACATTCTTTTTTTTAAGTGAGGAATTTCAACATCAATTTCGGCAGCAGGGCTCAGCGAGCAGTGAGCGAAGCAGGCCATGCCGATTTGGCTATATGGGAGACCCCCTGCTCTCAGCCTTATAAGAGGAGCATTTCAGAGGAGCTGTGAACTCCACATGGATTCACACGGCTGCCACTGAAGGGAAGAAAACGGGGGTGGGTGGTGGGGGGGAAGTTGGATATTGTTTTTTGGAGAGAACTCGCACTGAGGAGCTTATTTGATTAATTGTCGGGGGCTAAGCAGCTTATGGGCACGGCTCTTTTGCTCAGAAATAATCCACTCCCTTCCTGCTTTGTGCGCCCGTTTGTATGACAAGACCCTCTCTGATCCAGAACGAGCACTCCTCATTGTCCCCGTGTGCCTTGCTGGAGGTAGAGGGACGGGAGGCAGTTCCATTGGGTGAGAGGAGGGCAATTTAAAGGGCTTTATTATCCCTGCTAATCAAACATGCCTGTGTCCCAACCTCTATAACCCCCATGGCCGTGCCCTCCAAAGTACTTGGTAAATAAACTGAGGCACAAAAGCAATTGCGTTTTCAAATACTGGCTCGCGAAAAAAGTCACGTGCGGGAGGGCTGATTGTGTGATGGGAAGGCGACCTGCAAGAAGGAGTTTTAGCGATCACAAGGGAAGTGTTCAGATGCAGGGAGGAGCCAATCCGTATTGATTGCATGTGTATATTTACAATAATGCGCAACCATCTCATCCCGATTACACTGTGTCTTCCGTTATATTGCATGCATCTCTCTGTTCTTTTAGTAGAGCAACTTACATATGAATCAAACGTGCTGTTGATATAGAGGTAAATAGTCACAAAACCATATCACTGTGCCATTCATTTTACAAAACAAGCTGGAATTCTAAACTACGTTCTTTTTATATTTTACCATGTAAGGTTCACTGAAATGGACAATACTGCATGAACATAAATCACGACAAAAGAAAACAAGTCCCCTGTAACTTTCAATACATGGTACTAAACTAAAACTAAAATTAATTTTTACCAGGTGATAGCTCAACGAAGTGGCTTATCACATGAAAATGTATCGCAGCCAAATATTCTGAACGCATGTTTTAAAATGTGAAGGGGAAAACCAGAGGACCTGGAGAAAAATCCACGCGACCACAGGAAGAACATGCAAACTCCAATTATACAGGCATCAGGTCGGGATTGAACCCACGACCTCCTGTATACTAGGCGAGGTAGTTAAGATCTCATCACTTCTCTCTTACTTTGGCTGAGTAAAATAAATGAAGGGTTCACTGTCAAAATAAATCATACATGCTCTGTTTGCCCCAAATAAATTCCAAAACCGAATTTCAACAGTACTTTAAAGAAAAAAATTATATTATCTTTTACAAAGAGGTTCTGCTAACTGCGTCTCATCGCTTCGGAATATTTTTAACTTTTGCACCAATTTGGCCATCCTGGCAAACCCGCACGAAGGCTCGGCTTGCGCTCCGAACGCGACAATCGGGCATCACTCCTGGAGGCCGCAAAGTCGCGCGGCAAGTCCAGAACGTCGCACGAGATCCCGTTCCAGCAGCGGCACGCCAACTCCACACATGCCTCTCCGCCTCAACAACCGCATCAAAGCCAGGTTCGGTTCTTTGGCGATATTGGGCCAAACGTAACGTGGCTTTGCCGTCTAAATCCCGTGATCAGGCCCCCTCGGTGAGAGCGGCGCGCATGCCAAGAAACGCGTTTTCTTTATTCCCTCCCCCCGCCCTCCCCCCGTCGACCATTCTCTGCCGCACAGCCGGTCCGAGACGCAATCCCATTTTGCGAATCTTTCCCGATCGCTGCACATTTTAATTGGGGAGATTTTTGCAGCCCAGCCGAGGCATCCAACCGGTCACATGCGGTTGCTAAGCCGAGCCTGTGGCAAAGGGCTTGAAGCCAAGTTTTTTACACACATAGAGAATCTTTTCTGCCCCCCCCTCCCTTGTTTTCATCCACGGCATTTGAGGGGGGTAGTGGAATTGGCAGGCAAAGTGTGTGTCGACTTGGAATGCAAGTTTACCCCAAGACAAAAAAAGTGAGGTGTCTCTAAAAGTATTAATGCTACTAGATGGGCACTGCTCAAAACAGCGCAGGTAGCTGTGTAGTGAAGTTATAAGCGTACTCACCATTGAGTTAGTCTGCATCGATATAAGTTAGATTTTTGTAACACCAAAATGTCGGGAATATTAAATGCAAGGTTAAATGTGCAATTGGGGAGGTGGATTTAACCGGGTTCTCAGGAATTGACTTCGCCCATCATCTCTCTCAGGCGAATCACTCTTTGAGAAGTCAACAAAAGTTAAAAAACATTCTCAAAAGAGATCGCTGCTTGAATGAGCACAGAGCTGTGCTCACCCCCTGTATACAGATCTGTGAAAGGATGAACATGCCACATTGATATGACAGGGGCAGGTCTGGCCATAGGGCAGTCACTGTGATTTACCACAATGTGGTACGCATTTCATTATTCCATGATAAATAAGGGCTGTGCGAACCCTAAACAGCAATAAAAAAAAAATCAACAGCGGTCACATGTAGTGATAAACTGCGCCCTGTCATAGGAATGTGGAATTTCCATCATTGGCACAGGGCCACCGACACACTGTCACCCATTGCTCATTTGGGCATGAGGTGCAGATTATTATTTTCATTCTGTGACATTGGCGTGGCTGTGCGCGCTTGTTTGCATAGGGCGGTGGCGCAGTGGTTAGCGTGCTGCGCTACGAACCCGGTGACCCGAGTTTGATTCCTGTTCACGGCCAACATCGGTGAGGTATATCTGGACCGGTCCTGGGCCTCCCCTAGATCTACTCAGCCTCAAATTAGTGCCTGGTGCAATATGTAAACATCGCCACTTGGGAGACAAAGGCGGCCGGGCGTAGTGCTGCCCACCCACCCCCTCGTGTGCCGTGGCAGCCTTCATAGGCGCTCACCAACAGCACTTGCCCCAAAAGCCTGTGAAGGCTATACTGGGGATATTTTTCTTTGTGCACGCAGGCAACCTAAGCGACATCTGATCCTCATGACGGTACCCCGGTGTTCCAAATAATCCAAAATTGCAGAGGTAATTAAATATGTTATTTCTGGGGCATTATTTTTTTCAGGGGTGTACTTAACTCCGCGACTGGGGTACCAATCAATCCGAAATCAGTGCCACTCCGCGATGTCGAAACGCCAAACATCAGCATAAAAACATCCGTTACCGAGAAATTCAACTTCGAATAGTCCATCGTGTACAGCTCGTCGAGATGAAGTCGATTGCCGCATCGCCGACCATCAAGAGACTCAAAATGACTGCATCACGGACATTATGCGAGAGCCGGGGTACTATGGTACTTACGGATACCCCGGGGTACCGCCATAAGGTTCATATCCACGCGCTCACGTGTCTCGGGGCGGGTGGCGCGCACGTCTGCGTGCGTGCGTGCGACCTGGCTACGCGCTATCAATCAGCACGCCGATGCTGCACGGGGATTGAATTCAGCAGAAGGGCTCTTCTTTTCCCATGACCGCTCGGCCCCCGTCGTGGGCCGCCTCTCGCAAGGCGGCCCAGGACTCGGCGCCGGTCACAAAGAGACACATTGTGCAGCTGGGCCTGCGCCGCACATCGAGCGTTGAAGGAACATCGGTGAAGAAATATCAACACTGTTGCCTGTAAATGTTGTGGTTTGGCTCTCCAACACGCCGGCGTGCTGTTCTAGTAACGAATTGGCACGTTCTGTTTACGTGACAAATCGTACTCATTGTCTGTGTCGGGTGGTGGCGGGTTTAACAGCACATTTATATATTTACGCGATCTAACCCAAGACGCCTATATTATGGATGATATTGATCGCGAAAGCCTACGTGTTAAACTGACTTGCCTGCTCTGAGAGGAACATTTACCTTTCGAACAATGAAAGGTAAAGGTGTGGCCCTGCAATTGCGTGCTCACGCCACTGCTGCTGGAAAGGCCTCCCACCAGAGCGACCCTCTAGATGGTATTTGGTCTACTCTTCCATGTTTACAAAGAGGTTGCTGTCGCCACACTTTACCCGACCTACAGGGGGACCTGTCAATCAACTAACTGCGGTGCACCCGTATGTAAGAGTCACGTGGGGACACCTTTGGTGAAATAAAAGACAGGCTGCTAACGGGTGGGCACGGGAAAGCATGGGATTGGCCGAGGACTTCGCCGAGGGAAACAGCCAGAAGGGAGAGGGGAGAGTTGGAGGCAGAAGAAGAGACCAAGGGACAGGATTGGTGGGCAGGAGGAGAGGGAGGAGATTCGAGGATCGTCCTGGAAGGTTTCCGAAGGAATGAGGAGGAGAGGGTTAGATAAAGGGGGTGTGATTCATGCTCGGGGATTTTTGGGGAGGGGCAACTGGAGAGTAAGCTTCCACGAGGGAGTTGGAACAACACAGTTCCCTCACCAACGACGACTCCGTTGGTAAGGGGACTGTGTGAAGTGTGGACTCCCTTTCACATTTACAACCGCTGGGTGAACAGAGGCAGAGAGATGGGTGATGGGGGATGGGTGATTTGAGATACTTGCCCCATTGTTACAAATGCCACCACTGCGTCGGAAGATGGATTCGAATCGGTGATTCTGGATTGCCCGGTGTGCTAACCATTCCACCACCGCGGCATCTCGGCAGCAATAACAAACGTGCCGAATACGACGAGGTGGGATTTGACCCTTGAACTCAGCGTCATTGCATCTGACCGTTTGTGAAGTGGTTAGAACAATCATTTCTAGAAATCACCATCAAGCCGGGTGGCGCTGTGGCATGCACCCTTGACTCGTGACTAAGAAGTCTGTGAGCTAAAAATCCCATTGTAACGCTAGTTGATTAAGACGGGTACCATTGTATTGGACGTCACAACAGTGATCGACGCCGCAGAGAAACCGGTCTTTATACACCGCTGGCTCATGGCTATTAATGATGATGCGCAGCAATGAACACTGGGACTCACGGACACTTTGACGTTTTTTTTGTTATCTTGCCATAAATATATTTTTCTTGGTTCTTTCGGTAAAGTCACGTAGAATGTAAATAATAAAATAATTATTCCCATTCTACGTGATTTTACCGAAAGACATACATATATAACTCCATCAAATATATTTATTTTTCGATTTAAAGCTTTCGTGACTGCAGGGATTCATCTTCTTGGTTCTTTCGGTAAAGTCACGTAGAATGTAAATAATAAAATAATTATTCCCATTCTACGTGACTTTACCGAAAGAACCAAGAAGATGAATCCCTGCAGTCACGAAAGCTTTAAATCGAAAAATAAATATATTTGATGGAGTTATATATGTATGTCAGCACGTTCCTGCTTGTGATGTTTGAGCATGTGATAGGATACCAGAGTGCTCACGGATAACCCAGGAATACACTTATGTCTGCCACTCAAAATCCATGCACACTAACGTCCAACTTTCTGTACTGTCTTCTGCAGGCCACCTCACGGGCCTGCAGGTGGGTGTGAGACACGCGTAATGATCTCGTTGTGATCCACCAACCTCCTCCCACCGTGAATGGCTGCTGGAACAAAGCCATCTGCCACCACTTAATGGTTTCGCTCACAAATCTCCGCACTCCACAGCTGTCTAAGTCAGGCAGTAAGGGTGTGTGAAGACTGCGGACGCGAGCCATTTAATCTGGCAGATGCCGAGCAAAACACAATGGAGTGTGGAACGAAGAGAAAGGGGCGAATATGTTTCGTGAATTAGTGCACAGACTAACAACGCTCAAGTGCTTAAAGTTAAACCCGGCGGAGAGAGAGAGAACAAGCTGAGAGTTGTAAGTGCCTCTTGCTTAAGCAAATTAGGGTTACATTGTTGACTGCTGAAAGTGTAACTAACCACCCTCGTTCTCTGGAATTAGGAGTTTAAAAAAGGGGATAAGCGCACGGATTCGGCTGAAGATTGTGGCAGAAAAGGCAGTAAGGCGACTAGGATTATCTTGTAACCCTATCTGTAAACAGAGAGAGTGAGAGAGTCATGGGCTTCCTGAATTAAACGGCAGAGGGACTTGTTCCCCTGTGATGCTGAAGCTGCCTTTGCCGTGAAAATCTTCAATGGAACACGACTTAGTAGCTTGCGATACCTTCGGCTGTGGCGATATGTGGGCTCGACACACACACGTGCGTGCTCACTCACTGGAAATGTTTCAGAAATTGTGTCAAATAAGATTAGACAGAGACAGAAACGTGAGTGATGGTTGTTGTTGAGTGTACCCTAATCCATTATAGAATACGAACACGCAACTAAAATTATATTACTATGAGTAGACAGTTCAAAACACACACTTCTAAATCTTTATTTAAATCTTGATTTTAAGTTTCGAGTCTAATGTATGCAGGGCCAAATTTAGATTTTGTAGGCCCCTGGGCAACAGGTACTAATTTAGATTTTGTAGGCCCCTGGGCAACAGGTACTGTGAGAGGCCCCCCAGTAATATTGTCCAAAGGAAAACAAAGTGAAAGGAAAATAAAATGGTATTTTTACAAGGCGAACAACAAATAAAATTCAGCATTCACAAGTGAAATAACTTTTCACTTAATCTCTGGAGGCTCTGCAGCTGGTGGAGGCCCCTGGGCTGCAGCCCCTAAAGCCCCGTGCCTTAATCCGGCCCTGAGTGTATGGCAATATGTTCACGATCTAAATGCCAATGTCGAGGTATGCCAGCTACGAGAAGGCTTCAGGAGAGAGTTTGCGTAGTTTTGCTATTCCGTTGAAGGATCACAGAATAGTGGTTGATTTACTATGTGGCCAATAGTTTGGGTTACATGGTCACAGTCACCCGACTGTGGCTTGTCTTTCATTTTCCATTTGTGAAGGATATGTGCGCATTGGCCTGTTGATGCTCTGATGTGGTTGATGGTTCTTTTGTTTGTACATTTTGTTCAAATTATATTATGGGAATAATCAAACTAAATATGAAAAAAATGCTTCTAACATATAATATGTATGCAATGTGTAAACAGAGATGTTAACATGGTCGAATTTTTTGTGTGTAATTTTCTTAAATATTTAGGGAATTATATAATGTATATTACATGCGTTGCTAATACATGTTATTGTTTAATGTTCACATTTTGCACTTTTAAGACGTGTTAAACGGAAAGTTTATTACAATATTAATAGGTGATGTTTATCAAAGAGTGACTCATGTATTTTCTGTAAATATGCTTTCATTTAAAATGAACCAAAATATGTGATATTTTATTCCTAATATTTTTGCATTCACTTAGAATAGACTATGCTTAAATAAATATTAATTTCTTAAAATATGGAACATTTTCAATCATGTATTTTCACCAACAATAGCATGGACATCTGCCATTTTTGGCAAAGAAAATATCACATTGCTTAATCAAATATATATGAAAGAACCACCACAATATTAATCCATGTAATTTTTTTTATGTTTTAACATTTTTATGAGAAAAAATACAAACCCATGTGGTTTTGGGCCACAGACATTGCACTTAATTTAGATTAAAATTAAATATAATAAAGGTAACGGAGCCAAACGTCAAAAATATGAATGGGCTTAAATAATTGTCGCGGCCAATCTGTGGGGCAAAAATGAAAAATCACAACGCACAATACATTCGTCCAAATTTGGACCAAAATAAAAATGCAAAATAAATGTTCGCGTTTTTGTCCACTCATTCATGTTCAGGCGTTACATTTATTAAGATAAATAATGGACATTAACCATAATAATCTGCTGAATGCTGCAGAGTTCTTCCACATTCTACTAGATTCAGGAACATTCGTCTCCTTTGCAAATGGAGAATGGGGTTGGTTTTTTTCTGTCTTTAAAGGAAGCCATTACAGCTGAACGTATCTCCTCTGGCTCTCATGGGCTGTATTAGCGAACCAGCTGTGTGCTCTCGTCAGTGCATCTCGCTCTCGGGAGCCGGCCGCAGAGCTGTGACTAATCCTGCACAAAGGGCCTTCGCCCTGCCAATGGCTTAGGAGCTCCAAATGGCTGAGAAATGAGTAAGTTAGAAAGGAAACAGACTGGGAGAGAGTGGCCCAAAAGGAGGTGCAGGGTGGGGTGCACCGGGACTAGCCTTTCACATCCTGCAGGCACTTGCACATTCATTAATTCTTTCAATAATTCATGAATATATCTGTACGTTCTTCCATCTCATCAATGCCAAACATCCGTCGAGGCACACATCCATCACACACGTGCACACCGGGGTGTAAGTCCATCCTGACCACGACCGCGGTCCACTTTGCCGTCGCGTTATTTTCCCACCGAGGCTGAAACGAAGATCGTCCCTTTATTACGCTGCGATTTCACCGTTCTGTCTCTGCTTTTTGTCATCTCCTCCACATTGTTCTCTCTCTCGTCTCTTGACTGCCAGTGAGCACAATAGAGGGCTCACACTTCAGAGGGACTGCAAGAATTTGAAATGACAGCAGCAAAATAAAAACACTTCAAGTATTATGAATATTTTCTTTAAAATCTGCGATGTGTAGGCTGGAGTACTACAATGGCCGTTGGAGCTTTACAAAATTATCCAAAACCATGATCAACTATTCATGTAAAAGAACAATCCATGTCATAGGAGAACTGTAGTAGGGGTTACTAACAAGGCTCGAGAAAATAACCAAGATGGTTGGGAGATTAGATACCCATATTCTTTGGTTCTTTCGGTAAAGTCACGTAGATAGAAATTAATTAAATAAATACAAATTTAATCAAAATTCTAAACTTTAATAAAAAACCCAAAAATGTAGATTTTTTTTACTTGTATTATTTTTATTTTATTATTTTTTATCTAAGTGACTTTACCTCATAGGCTCACACAGAGACCAATAGACTCACACAGAGACCAATGCACTCACACAGAGGCGCGTAGATTACAAGGGCCATGGAGATGCTACCGGTGCTGAGCGGTAGAAGGAGATTCGGAGGTGGATGTGAGTAGCGAAGAGGTACGGAATAGAAGCTCACGGAGAGAAAGAAAATCCAAAGATTCTAGATTTGAAGCTTTCGTGACTGCAAGGATTCATATTCTTAGGTTTTTTTTCGGTAAAGTCACGTAGGTGACCTACGTGACTTTACCGAAAAAACCTAAGCATATAAAAATCCAAAGAGCTCAACCCATGCACTAATGAAACATGATAGGACATAAATACAATATAATGTGTTCATCTGCAGTACTTCATAAACCTATAAAGTATAAGGATCGCAATTTTAGGGTGGATTATCACATTATTCAGAAACAATGATCAATGTACTGTACTTGTTCGACACTTTTAAGCAATGTATACATCTTTATGACCATTTGAGAGCACACTGAGAAGAAACATCTCTACTATTCATTGTACACGAAGATATGGATCACGAGAGCAAAGAGTTAATTTTACTCATTTTAGCTGAACATTTGAACTGAGCGAGCAGCACACAAAGGCTTGTATTTGTAAATTATTAAAGCACCTTCGCTTGCAAGCAATAAGAGTTTGATTTGCACGTACATTGAGGTAACGTATCGGTATATCTATTTAATGTGGAAAATGCAGTTCTAAAAGCGTTAAGCAAGTGTGCTTTGTTGCTAATTTTGGTCGGTGTTCCAGAGCAAATTGTGGAAATTCCACATTATTATGGTGGAAGCCAGTCTCTCCAGATGAAAAATAAACTGTTGAATTTTACCAAAAGTAACACTCACAAATTGAAACAAACATATTTGATAAAAACACTTCCTACGCTTTGTTTCTCATGAATTTAATTATCATCACTATAAGCCACTGCTAGATGAAAACATTCCGTAATCCACATGCACTAGCTTAATCGCTCCATCTCCTCGGTGGACGCTCTCCCAGATGCATTCCATTCTTCGTTCAAACAGAAACGTCCATCAACACAAAATACAATTCATATATTTGCAAACGATTGCAACGTAGCAAATCTGCCTTCCATTCGCGATACAGAATAACAAACGTGTACCAGTACGCCAACACGATGATAGAAAAGCTACCAGACACCAGCACATTGGGTGAACGAGTGAATGAGTGAAGGGCGGTGAAATAATAATCAAGTCGGGGGGGGGGGGGGGGCGAGAAAAAAAAGACACGCCGATGGTTTTACCCAGACAGCAATGGGGAGAAGCTGGAGCCTCATTGTCTCCGGCTCCTGCCGTTTGCCACAAAGGCATGTGCCTGAGGCCGTCAGTAGCAGGGCCGCAGAGAGAGACTTAGAACTGACAGACAAACAAGCACGATCTGGGCAGCAGCCCTCTGGGGCAGCTTAGGTTTTGTTTAGGTTTTCATATCTTGCTTTGGGGGTACCCTCCCCCTCCTTTTCCTCCGAGATGTAAACAAAGGAGCCACTGTTTTTTTTTGCGAGGGTGATGCCTCCGTCCATCGTTGCAGCAGACTCGTATTCGCTTTTGCAAGCGCAGCTGACCGAGCCAAGTGCAATGAGCGAGGTTTTCTGGGGCTGAAAATGGGATCGTGGGAATTCGATGGAATGTGGGAAGTGGGAATTGCTTGGTTGCCACGCTACCTGGTCCCTTCCCGACAAACGTTCTAAATGGAGCCCCTAGGCACCACTTCTCTGGAGCTGTTTGCCTCCCAGCGCCACGTTGCCACGTTCACTAAACGAAGTTGTCGAGACGCGTTCGCAGTTCTGTTTGCACAGCAGCGAGCAGCGCCACCATCGTCGAGGCACATCACCTGAAACGTCGCTCTAATTGTCGGTATGTCATTGGTACATCAGGGTCATCATAACTCTCATCGCCACGAGTGTTTATATTTCACCCGGAGGCACGATGGCTCGCATGCACAGCGCACACGCGAGATATTGCGAGGTTAAAACTCAGCCTGGCGGTCGCCTACGCCATATCCAACCCACGAGGTTTGATCAAACAAGCAACGCTTTTTACAGACATTAAACAATGGTTGTCTTATGAACTCACTCACTCCTGCCATAGGAATGTTGAAATGTCTCTACTGGCGCAGGGCTGTGAACAGGGAATGAGCTCCGCCCTCTGTCGTTTGAAGAGGGGGGGGGCTATTATTTAAAAATGTATAAAAATATATCTACCTCTTTGGTTCTTTCGGTAAAGTCACGTAAACTGCTTTAGCAGTTTTTGCTTGCTGTGGTTGTCCCACCTGATGACGATTGCTTGTGTTGCGACCGAAACGTCGTGATCTATTATTTTTCTACCTACGTGACTTTACCGAAAGAACCAAAGAGTATGGATCCCTGCAGTCAACGAAAGCTTCAAATCAAGACATATATATCTATTTGCATGTTTATTGCTTAGATTTTCATTACTTTTGCGACCGGTTGGATAAAACACATGTTAAAATCTGCTCATTTTTAAGAAACAATTTTGAAGCCATTGACAAAACTTTTGTTGTTTTATGCAGTTAACTAGTGACCTCATTTACATTCAAGGAACTTGCTTATGATTGTGTCCTCTTAATCACGTGACATTCACATTCCTTAGCAGACCACATTAATTGTTCTTACAGGAAACGAGTAGTGAGTGCATTCTCACCCTGAACGAGGGTGTTGGTGCTGGCTGTGTGGACTGCCGTCTGTTGCTTCTGTATACCGAACGTCCGATTAGCATGGTTGGCTACGTACGATGCGAAAGAAGTTCAACATACATCTCTGCATGTCATACATCTGGTTGCTTTTGCTGAAACAAGTAAACATGTTTCTGGCTGCAAAAATGAACCTTTCCTGATGTGCCCTTAGTCCATCACAAAATCCATCACAAACTGGCTGAGATGTTTAGTAGTTATTTTCGACTCTCTGGTGTTACATTAACAGGTTAAATGTCTCACTGACACAGCCACCGTTGCTCGTTTTCCTTGATGTGGCGGTGGCTCTACGATCTTACATTGACATGCTAATGTCTCACATTGCAATGGCCACCTCCACAGCTTCGTCGTCGTGGAGGTAGCTCAGCTCTCCGATCTTACGTTGACATGCTAATTTCTTCACTAGCCCCGCCCACTTCGTTAATGACCCTCGGGCTACACCCATCTCAAACCTTTATAACATCCTGCCTCAGCAGCTCTCTCGCAATGTTTTTCACCTGATGACGATTGCTTGTGTTGCGATCGAAACGCTATCTTTGTGGCTTTACCGAAAGACCCAAAGAATATCCATCACAAAATCCCAATTTAACAACACACAAAAGTGTACTCACAAACAGCAGGAAGGCATGACTCCCATCATGCTTTGCATCAATGTTACGTGACCAACACATTGCACAGAGTCTTGTTTAAGCCACCAGCTCAGAACATGCAATGTGGTGGTGACATTACGTGCATGCAAGCCATGATGGGTGTCGTGCCTTTCTCTTGTTTGTGAGCAGCAGCAGCAGCACACCTTGGCAAGTTGTTGTTTGTATTTGTCTCCAGCCTGAGCACATGCTGCTGCTGTGATGGGGTTTCATCGTCATTTACAGAAATAAAGTTTGTTTTTAAGGACATTCACAGCCTCACACATAGCGCCGTCTGGCTGTTAACCTTTCTATTTAACCTTTGGCCAAGGAACGCACTGTTGCAGGTGTCCAGCAGCATCTTTTTACGGCATACCAAGCCACAGTTCTGAGCCTCTTTAAAATGCCAAGATTTCGCATGAGACGATCTCCATGTATTCTCTCCCACCCGCCACTTCATTCCTGGCCGAGGGCTTGCAATGAAATCAGCCGCCTGGTCTCAAAGTCTAAGCCAATGTCTAGCACATTCAAGTCTCAGTGTAAGAGCTCAAGGAGGTTTCATAATGGAAACTGGATTGTGTCTTACTGCTTGTTCCATCAAATGAGGCGGAGGTGGAGAAAAAAAGCTAATCCCAATGAACTCTATAGAAAATGAACCCATATTGTGTGATGGTGGATACGAATAAAAAATGTAAACCATTTTAAATTGGTATCCATGAGATATGCGTATTTTGTCATTTTCCACACGTACAATGCATGCATTTATTCAATAATCAACAGCCATGAACATTCCACTGCTGGATAAAAGCCCTCCCCATGTTGACATTATTCTTACCGGTCTTGCAATGTTGGCATGTATCAGAATCCTTTTTCTCATTTTCCCGACTTCTGTGTTTTGAGCGAAATCCACTCGATTCCTGCCCCACAGGCCTGCAGTTCGCTAAATAGACAACGCGTACTTCCCACCCGTTATCTTTCTGGCTCTCTCTCGATTACCCTCTCGCCACGGTTGCGAGATGTTAACTACCTCGCCTGGTATACAGAAGGTCGTGGGTTCGATCCCGAAACCTGAGGCCGGTATATTTGGAGTTTGCGTGTTCTCCCCGTGGTCGTGTGGATTTTTCTTCAATTCCTCCAGTTTTTTCCCTCCACATTTAGAAGCTTGCGCTTATAGCAATTGGCTGATAAAAAAATTTGCACGTGAAAAGCCATTTCATTGGGCTATCATTTGTGAACAGGTCGCTTCTGAAAATGAGCTATACAGCTCAGTGAGTCTTACCTGGTAAATTAAATATTGGTTATAGTGAATAGTAGCATCATCTTGCTCGCATGCATGAGATTAACTGATCCATCCCTGCTCAGAGTGGATATGCTCTTGGGCACATTCCCTCTCTCGAGCTGGCATTCCATCACGAGCCACGACCATCGGCCACAATCCCTTCTAAGCGACGTGTCCTGCCGCCAAATCCCACTTTACATTTCCTTTACAGTCAACGTTATGCCTCTATTTAGGATATATATTGTTTCAATTGGACCACGTTTTCCTCTTTCTCTCTCTCTCAGTGTAATGCCAGGCATGCTTCTTTGTGTGCTTTTCCAAATTTTTTGTTGCATTTCCAGCGCGTTGCATTTATTTACCTATATTACAGCTGTGCATGACTATTCACACACGCACGCGCACACACACACGCGGGCATTTCACATCATAATTTACGATTTGCATTGGAGGGGGGAGGGGGGTTATGGACAACTTATTTTATTAGCACAATTAAAGGGAGGCAATAGCTTACAACAACAAACAGAATAGCCTATCAAATGGACAATTACCCCGACACACACGGGGAGTGCAAAGATCAAGGGCGGGGCTCTCGCCGTTAACTTCGACTTTGGCTGGAGGATGATGGAGGGAGGCGGTTGGTGGTGGTACGGGTGGGGGTGTGGTGGGGGCGACACTCAAGGAAACGAGAAACTTTGCGGCTCACGCAACAGGCACGACGAGGTGACGACGACGATGCCAGAACAGAGCCACCGCGGGCAGGTCACCCTCAGGCGCGCAGCCTCACAGCAGTGAGCGGCACCCCCCCCCCAGCAGCACGGCCATCCACCATTGTGATGCTAATCGGAAGCCTTTTTTTTTACCCCTCTTCCCCACTTCAGTGTTTTGAGCGAAATCCACTCTATTACTGCCCGCAGGCATCCTTACCCCCGCCGTTTGCTAAATAGACAATGCATATTTCCCACCCATTCCACCCCCCCCCTCTCTCTCTCTGGCTCTCTCTCCCTCTAGACGACCACTCCAGCTTCGCTTCACCACCACGAGCCCCTCTTCCCTCCCCCCCCACGAAAAAAAACAATCCCCCCCCCCATCATCCTATCCAACACCACCACCCCCACCGCTCATCCCACAGGTCTCCGTGGAAAGAGAGCTTTGGGGTAAATGTGCTGTTGGGTTTTGGAGTGGCGGGGAGAGGGGAGGCATCTGCTTCCATTGTTTGCGCTTCCCCTGCTCGGTCAAACGGAAAAGCCTGAAATCAAAGCACTCCGCGAATGATTCACTCTTTGATGAACTCTCAACAGGACATGAATTAGAATGGACAGAACCACGTTGCGAGCACAAAAGGTGGGGGTGGTGGATGGGTGGGGTGGTGTGTGTGTGTGGGGGGGGTTATGAAAGTTCCCTTTTGTTTACGTGAACCTTATAGATTATTCAAAAGCATCACTGTACGCGCCGCGCGCGGTGTGTAACGCGCGGCGCGCGATCCGGAGCCGATGGCGAAGAGAAAAGTGGAACGGAGCGCACGCGCCCAGGGGGCATTTGCTGGCCCACGTTTGAATTATTCAGGGCCACATTACATTATAAATTACACACAAAGACAAAAGATCACTTCCCCCCCCCTCGCGTAGCCTTGTAACAGAGTTTTGGGGGCAAGTGCTGTTCGCGAGTAGCACCTACGAAGGCCGGCACGGCACACGAGAAGAGTGGCCATCATCACGCCCGGCCGCCTTTGTCTCCCCATTGGCGATGATTTTTACACACCACACCAGGCACTCGTTTGAGGCTGAGTCGACCTAGGGGAGGCCCGTGACCGGTTTAGATAATCTTCACTGGTGTTGGCCGTGAGCGGGAATCTAACTCGGGTCCCCACTACAAATCACGCGCACTTTGTAACAGGTAATAGGTGCAGCCGAGCTACAAGAACATGCTCATGCTACTGTTGAGAGCCCCGGCCTCCTGGGGAGTATTTGGTCTACTCTTCCACGCTAGCCAGACGTGTTGTGAAGAGGAGGGAGAGCCCACACTTTACCCCGCCACACACGGCTTCATCACAGTGGTGGAGATGGAGCCGCGAGCGTATCTTAATTGACTGCTTCGTGGCGTCATTTATTAAGGGCCGCCGTCTCGTATTCACATTACATTGCGGGTTCGAGAAATATTTTACCGAATTAAAAAATAAAATCCTATTTTGGTTTCCCGTCCCCTGAGCTCGGTGGCCAGATACGCCACGTATCGCATCATGGCAGCATCCCTTAAGTATATAAAACATTCACACATCTTATATATAAAGTGGAGCTCAATGTTTTACATAACATTTCGGAGTATACTGGACCGCAAAAAATCGGCAACACTCAACAATGAGGCACTTGACGATAACTGAACGAAAAATAATAATCCACCAGCTTGCAATCTTTTTTTTTAATTAATTTGCCATTTTAAGAGAATAAAAAATACACATCGAGCCAGATTCAAACTTTGATGAACTGGCCAGAGCACATGGTCCTGGCGAACTCTCACATTTCTTTAAAATGTAGAAAGCAAGTTTTGTCCAATAAATAGTATGAAAAGGAACATTTGCCAACACGCTAATCAGGCCCATGCCGCTGGAGGATTAAAACAAGGAAGCTACTTGCGACGGCTTGGAAGAGTTTCTCCCGCTACTCGTCGGCACGTCGATACGTTGCTTTAATTTGATTTGTTAGTGGACCCTTTGAGATTTACACTGGAGCGAAATAAGCCTAACATGGTCTTGTGTGACTTTGGCAACTTGCAATGACCTCGAGTGTGTCGATACACTGGCTGTAGAGGTATTTATTTTCGAAAATAAATATGATTGTTTTCCTGCCTGTCTCGCAACCACTTGGTGGCGTTGTCACGAGCGAGAATCCCTCTTGCTGGAGCTTAAAATATAATTTTTTATCGCCATTTTGTTAAAACGACACGCGCCAGAGATTACATATCCACGTCACACCGATAGGTCCGGAGTCTCTGTTGAGGATAGCCTTATAATTGTATGTGTGGACGAAGAAGATTGTAATACAGAGACATGTACTCCGCATACACATCTTAATCTTGATTTGAAGCTTTCGTGACTGCAGGAATCCATACACTTTGGTTCTTTCGGTAAAGTCGTGTAGGTAGAAAATTTAATAAAAAAAAGAATATATCACGACGTTTCGATCGCAACACAAGCAGTCAAAACGTTGTGATTTTTTTTTTACCTACCAAAGAGCATACACATCCTAATCCAACAATATACCTTACAGGGTGTCCTAAAAGCCAGGACACAGGGTTGTAAAGTATTTTACACAGGCATTAAAACGTGTAATTGTTTAGTCTTTAAATTAACATTGATAAATATTATCATTCCAGTATGAACATTTATTTTTCTTCTTCCTAAGGGGGCCACCTCAAATCTGTCATTTACAAAACACGACCAAGAACTATGAAGGGATTGAGACAAAGCAGAATTGATGAATGTTTAATAGATTAGACCTGCAATCTGAAAGGAAGTCCGAAAGTAATAAAAAAACATTATTTGTGCACACATTAATGTTAATGGTAGTCAGTTGGAATATTTGTTAAAATACATTAAACAGCCCTGTGTGGTTTGTTCAAATACGTAGAATAACCGTGTTGACTTTTGGGCCACCCTGTATATCTCTCCCTGCAGAAAAAAAAAAGTCGCGTGGTGAGTTTGCGGAATTCGACAAAATCAGCCACCCAACACGATCGGGATGCGACCAAATTTGTGTTAACTCGTATTTAAATTTCGATTTAAAGCTTTCGTGACTGCAGGGATTCATCTTCTTGGTTCTTTCGGTAAAGTCACGTAGAAGGGAAGTAATAAAATAATAAAATTGTTTTATTATGTTTTATTTTTATTATTTTATTACTTCCCTTCTACGTGACTTTACCGAAAGAACCAAGAACTCGTATTTACTGCCGCATCAACAATAATTCACAAAGTAAAAACTAAACATTGAATGATCCGTCAGCAGAGCAACACATACACAAACGTGAACTCCTTTCAAGTAATCGTCATCATTGTCAGCCACGGCCAAATCCATTGCTGGATGACAACCTGACCCAAAAACCTTTCCAACCACACATGGGCCCACCTTTAGAAGTAAACCACTTAAACATGCCAACATACGCTTCATAGAATAAAACTTTTATTTTTGTTACTTTTTTTTTACATTTGAACTCCCGGTCACATTTCAAATCCCAAGTTTAACTTTACAAAACAATGTTGGGGGTTTCCTTTGTTTCTCAAACAGTTCACTTCACGAAAGCTTATGTAAACCTTAAAAAAACACATTTATAGCACATAACATTACTCAACATGAATGTTTTTTTAAACAATGATCTCAATTATGATACACTTTAGTTGCTTAATTTAAGTCCGTCCTGCAAGACAGGAAAATAAAAAAATATATAAAACATACAAAACATAACCTTTATATATTAAAAAAACACATGCTTACTCTGCCTACTGCCGCTTTGACCATACATGGCTAATTTAAAAGAGGGTTGTGTTAGCAAGTATGTACAACAAGAAGCCACCAAAACAAAACGAGTTTGTTATTTTAGCTACTAAATCGAGAAATGTTCTTCATTTTACTAGTCTTTAAGGCTCTGGATATCAAATACACGCGAGTGTAATGCCTTCTTGCTGTTATACGTCAATAGCCTCGGGTAATATCGCTAGGTGTCAAAGTTCACGTTTTGTATAAATTGCGGCTACGTAATCTCTGAAGAGGTGGCAGTGAAGAACCCGATCATGATTACCACCTTCTAGAACAATATTGCTGCACAAGGTAGAATGTAATGTTCACGGTTTGAAGTGAACAACGCAATGATACAACGACAACTCATATTTGCATTTTGTTAAAGAAGAATGTGTTTCTTTTGTTTGAAAACATGAAAACACAAGCTTACGTTATTTTGGCCAAAGCTGTAACAATAAGCAATGTTCTACGGTATGGACAAAAATAATCTTATTTTAGTATATTTTAACTTGCAAATTTTTAGCATCCCCTCCCGCCCCCCCCCCCCCCCCAGTTAAAATAAATTAAAATGAAACAAAAATAATTCGTGTCAGCAACGTGTCATTCTTTTGCATTGCCAACACAACATAAGGAGCACTTCTATGCGTTACATAAGGCAGCACTGCGGTTAATTATATATTACAACGCCCAAGCATAAATGCACACAATGCTTTTACACTGATTTTAAGGCCATTGTTTAAAGTAATTCATATTTATTTCCAAAAAAAGACTTATCAACCGACCATCAAGGTAGAATAGCGCATCTGTTTCACGTCTCGGCAGAAAATGTGCAAGCACTGATCAGCGTGTTAGAAGAAGAACTTGAGAATTAAAGAAAATGGCAGTGACGATGAACACTTGTGTAGGAATACATTGTCTCCGTATCAGAATAGTGAACTAAAATGAAAAAAAGCTTACAAGTGCTACTACAGAGAACAAAAAAAGTAGTTTAAATGATAAAAAAAATAACTGCATGCAGCTGGCATTAACACAATTTAAGCTTTGGCTGGGGTACGACAGCAGAGAATGTATGGCGAATGTGTTTTTTTTTGCCCGAGGAGCATAACTACCCCTTGACATCATGTCTCGGCAGTGAGCAGACTCAATAACAGTTCCCAAGTCACGCGGCGTTCATCCATGAGGGTTACACACGCAACAGGGTTGTCACAACACAGGAGTATCACACTACACCACGATACCAGAGCAAATGACAATATTGTAGCTATTCTAATATGCCTTGATATTGCAGTTTCAAGCAGTCTCAACCAGCAGTGCCAAAGGGAAATTCCTTAAGTGAATATATTGTACTTGTATCGGCAACTCAGTTATGTTTTTTGTACATGCGCGCACACACAGACCACATTCTGGGAAAACGCTTAAATATGACGGTTCATATTGGTTGTGGATGTGATTTAAATAATTGTCCTATTTACATTTTTTAAGTGGCACACGTTAACACCTTGATGTGAAAATAACAGACATGGATTATACGTAAATTATGTGAGTGCGCGTGTATGCGTGCGTGCGTGCGTGTGTGCGTGTTGTTTGTCTGGCAACTAAAACGCAGTCAGGTCGTCAGTGGCAAGTGCAGTTTGTGAGTCTGCTAGGCACCCCAAGTCTGTTGACGCCACCCCACCTCTGCCCGTCTGTCACGTGGCCTCACGTGCACCTGGCCTGGCACGAACGCCACAGTGTCGTCCGGCTGTTGTTGTTGCACATGCATTTGGGTCTGTGTTTTTTTTTATCGGGTTTGAAAGGATTCTCGAACATCACGATTTGAGGAAACGTCAGGATTCTGAAGGTTTAATGAAAAATAATTTTTGCGCGTGAAAAAAGATAGACTACGGTGGAAGGCAGCATCTCCAGTGGTCACATGAACTAATCACACACACACACGGCATACGCAAATAGATGTTAATAATTTATTACACGCGATGGCATGCATGTATCGTGACGAGGGTAATCGACGCACTGTCATAGCCTCGTGTTTATAGAGATATCTGCTGAATGTGTGCGCGTGTGCGTGAAGAACAATGCTTTCTGGAGAACATTTTGAAAGGAACATGGTTCCACCATGGCGAACAACATTTACACAATATGGACAATTTTAAACCATTAAAACAACGACTTGCATGATGACAATTTGTATAACTTGACATGACCGAAAAAATCACCATGAGAGCTTTACCCATTTCAATGAATATTGCTTTTTTGTGAACTCATATCGTTACGGTGCAGCAGAATGGAAGACGTATCTCCTGTCGACATATTAAACAGCGACACAATAGCAACACTGTCCTAGTAATGCGAATTCAACCAGAAGCCCACATTTCAGGATTTCGAGTCAACAAGTTCTCCATTGCCACAGCCAAGGATTAGTAGTGTCCGACAAGTGATTAATTTCACACCCATTAGCTCCACGGCTACACAACTGCTCAAATGAGAGTTGGGGCAACGCTCATTTACATTGGCCACCAGTAGACAGTGGTGGAAAATCGACATTCCTATGGCCGGGGGCCAGGCGGTTGCTCTGGTTCATAAGAGGGAGACCGGAGAAGGCCAATAACCGAATGCGTTTTGTTGATTGAGTATCCACAATGCAATGCGCACAAACTCATGCCGATACACTTCCCCATCCTCTCGCGCTTGTGTTGAGCATTGCGCTGTGCATTCATCAACATTGTGTTGAATACTATAAACCTGTTTGTCTGGAAGGCACATCCTTAAAATGTAGAATTACCTTGTTTTAAGTTTTACCAGGCGAGGTTGCAACACAGACGCACAAGTGCGTGTGCACAAAGGCAAGGATCCCCCATATAGCCTTAACAGACTGTTGGGGCAAGTGCTGTTGGCGACTACCTATGAAGGCCAGAAAGGCATACGAGGGGGGGAATGGGTGGTCAGCACCACGCCCAGCCACCTTTGTCTCCCTAGTGGAAATGTTATTACGCACCGCACCAGGTACCGATTTGAGGTTGAGTCGACCTAGGGGAGGCCCAGGACCGGTTCAGATAATCGACACTGATGTTGGCCGTGAGCAGGAATCGAACTCGGGTGGCGGGGTTCGTAGCGCAGTGCGCTAACCGCGACACTAACGCTGTCTGTCTTTGCGTGTGCAGACACACGCCCAAACACAGCGGCATCCATTGACGAGACTGATGC
The DNA here is from genome assembly GCF_964198595.1 of Lampetra fluviatilis. Lineage (NCBI taxonomy): Eukaryota > Metazoa > Chordata > Hyperoartia > Petromyzontiformes > Petromyzontidae > Lampetra > Lampetra fluviatilis. Next base: position 9,020,819 of record NC_136303.1, on the reverse strand, counting down.
AAAGCTCCTCATCGTCCGGCAATTGTAGAGTTAAAAGGATACTGGGCAGCTGCGTCACATTCCTTTAGGGACATTTCCATTGAGGAATGTTATACAACTGGGCATTGCCATTTTAAAGTGAAATTCTCCTTTAGATCACACCGATTCACATTACAAAGTAAGAAAAAAGATACCGTTCATGATATATTTTGCAAGTGAGTACAGACACCCGGCCTTTCTTTGGGGCCGGCGGTCTGGCACGCAGACAGGAGGAGGCAGCGCTAATCTACAACACCTCCACCGGAACGCAGATCGACTTTTCCCATCCTTTGGCTTATTGCATTAAACGTCTTAAGTGAAACCTTCCCTTACTTTTCACGGATGTGCGTGAGAAATCAACGGTGCCTATTCGCTCAGGTTGTGTCATGCAGCTGTCCCCTTTGTCTTTGACAATTTCCCACTTGGTTTGGACGCGGAGAAGAGAGAGAGAGAGAGACGCGATTTGAGATACGGTATTCCCTCGCTGTTCGCAAGGGATACGTTCCGGAGATTCTCAAGAACAGAGCATTTTGCGGAGAGTGATGTCGGCCTACGAATATCGTAGGCACAACGTCTGCAGCTGCTTCTGAAGCTTCGAGAAGTTCTCTCTATCTCTTTAGCTCATCACCATCTTTCTCTCTCTCTCGATGCAGCCGTGTAGAGTTCCAGATGCGATTCGCGGACAGCCAAAATTGCGGACAGCAAGTTCGTGAAGAACGAGGGAATACTGCACAATGAAATAACTGCACTGGGCTATGCTGCGGCTTCCTGCCGCTGTAGGTTGCAGTAATACAGGTTACGTATAGGCATACGGCAAGTATAGTCAGTGTGCACACAGTACATTGGGAAAACAGTTTTTAAAACTATATTTATACACGTTAACATCTTAGAGGATTCTGTTATAGTTACAGAACACTCGCAAGTGCTGAAATACCACTGTACATTTGTACACAGAGTTATAATAAACACAGCAACAATAATAATACATTCCCGTATTTATAGCTGTATATGCACGTATTGGTACCTAACCCCATAGATATACAAAAAATATAGGACACTGGCAGTGTTAGTGTTAACGTCTAGTAACAATTCACCTATTCAACACAATGTACAAGTTTACATGCTTATGTTCATTTAATGACGGAGATGGGGAGGAAGAACGGCACACATTAATCTGTGCAATACATTTCAATTTAAGGCCACTTTGACATAAATAAAACATTTGACTCCAACTACATTCAAAGACGACACAGTTGCATAAACTATAAAAAAATAAATATGCTTGCTTTTCTTTTTCATTATTTTACACTGCATAAACTTTGCCCGCCACCTCTCCTGTACTTTCCCTCCCGCCGTTTCCCTTTGCTCCACGATATGCGTTCACCGCAAGTCAAGACACTTTCAGCAACTGCATTTCCAGGTAGAGTCCATTGCTCCCCGCAGCGGGGGGTGTGTGTTTGCAACTCCCGTTCTGCATTTTGGTTCTGTCCATTTGATAGTCCATTGCCGACGGTCGGATGTAGTCCGAGACTGGCCGCACCCTCACGTGCCTAATGCCACCCTGTTCTGTGGAAGAAACAGAGATACGGATCACGTAAGTAAATGATTGTGACAACGGTGCTCTGCGTGCTATTCTCAAGCATGTGCGTCACTCAGAGGTGGGATGTTCTTAAACCCCTTTCCCGTTCAGAGACGTCTGCAATTTTGCAGGGTGGTGGGTTCCCGTTCGGAACGCGCAAGCGGTTCGCGTTAATTTTACTTAGAGAGGCATAGCGCTGTTGTTTTTTTTTAAAGACATTGTCCTCACCGCAGAGAAGTGTAGCGACACGACCGCACTCTATAATAGCTGACGCCAAACTGTGCCACATGTATGTATGTTGAACTCCTCTCACACCGTACGTATCCAAACCGTGCTAATCGGAGGAGCGGAAGCCTCGCTATGTCTTCCGACCTGAAGACGTACCAATAAAGTTAGTTATTATAGTTTTTCTACTGATTCCGTTCCGATGACGTACAGGTACATCAGTGGTGATTTTCGGAATGGTACGTCATCGGAATGGGAAAGGGTTAAGGCCGGGATGGCATACAGAGGGGTAGGGTGTCGCCAGTAACATGGCCGGCCGCCTTGGTTTTATTGGTACTGATGTTCAGAAACTGCACTAGGTACTCACTTAAGGCCAAGTCAACATTAGGAAGGCACAGGACCAGTTCGCCGTGGCCACGAATTGAACTTGGGATGGCGCGTTGGTAGTGTGGCGGTCGCCACATTAACCCACTACGCTCCGGCTTCTCACCCCGCCATACATGCACACACTTACACGCAAACACAACGATTCCCCACGTGACCTTAACAGACTGCTGGGGCAAGTGATACGAGCGAGCACCTAACGGAGGCCGGCACGTCTCAATGATTGGGGGCCGATTATCCGATTCGCGAATTGGTTCGGATAATCACTGCCGACATGAGCCGTGGCCGGGAATCGAACTCGAGGCTGCCCCCTCGCACGCTCACCGGCAGCGTTCTCCGCGCCTCTCTTGCAGCGGGCGCCCGGTACCAGGGCGGCGCCGTTCGCGAGCAGCGCGCCCGGACACCGCCGCTGTGCCGCCACCGCCGGCTGCTCCCCATCGCTCTCGCTGGTGGTGTCGACCTCCGACCTGTCGGCGGAGCCCGGCTCTCCGGCGGCCGGCGGCAACTCGGGCGGAGGAGGCGAGGGGTCGCCGCCGCTGCCGGCCGCGTTACCGCAGCCGTCGGTGCTGGCGTCTCCCCCGCCGCGGTCTCGCTCGTCGTCGAAGCCACCGCTGCCGCCGCGGGGCGAAGGGTCGCTCACGTGCGGCTCGTGGGGGGTCGGAGACGAGCGGCCAGGCTTGGGGGAGCACCTGCACGTGCGCCAGCGACGAGGGCAGCGATAACAGTGATCAACACCGCGAAGGTGCCACGTGACGGATAATATCAGCAATGGCAGTAACCACGTGTGCATGTGGTGTGGCAGCCACGCGACCACCAATGCATATGGGTGCTCCCATTTCTGTACCGCTTGTGTGAGTGTGTGTGCTCGCAAACAGCACTTGCCCCAAAAGTCTGTTCAGGCTACACGGGGGATCTTTGTCTTTGTTTGTTTTATATGTAAGTAGAGTTACGGCAGAGCACTAGACATACAAATGGAAGTTCTAATTCTAATTATTTGGTCAAATAAAATCCATCATCGTAATTCTTTGGGGGCTGATAAAATGCACACCACTTTGCAGGAAGAGCAACAACGCTTGACCTATGGAAGTAAAAATGTGGAATGTCCAACAATGGAGGCGAGTGTCACCAAAACGTTTGCTTGAGCAGGGAGATCAAATTTGGGATCTGTATTTAATACAAAGAAAATCATCGTGCAGCAGTGGGATTTTCATCCATGGCATTGTGCAAGTTTGACATCAGCTCAATGGCCACGATGGCAATAGGTGACCAAACAAAGCTAACTTGGCTTCACGCACGGTTCGTTTCAACCTTGCCAAGGAAACGGGGGCTGCGAATGAAACCCCAGAAGCTGCTCGAACTTTAAATTTGAAATGAAACAGCAACACCGAGGGAGGAGGCACTTGATGCAGCACTCCCAACAAGGCTCAGCGGCTAATAACACGGCCATTATACGGTAATTGTCACGCAACATTCCAGCAATAATGCTAGACTACAAGTAGCCAATTATTGAGCAATGCCTTACAAGTGCGCTCAATCTGGCTGCACAATTACCTAGTAATTGTACATTGCATTATACTCGTGTCTGGATACATAGCAGGTGATTACACGTGATTAACTCTTACGCTTACCAAATTGTTACCGGAATGCAATTGATTCGCATTGGAAAAAAACAATCCGACCCCAGGTATTTATTTTTAATTGCTTCTCTCAATTTCACTTGCGAGGCTTTTGCTTGCGAATATTTAAAGACTTGGTCACAATGGTCGACGAGTTTTGATTGTTTTGTGTTTTGATTGTTTGCATTTCTGGGAAGGTGCAATACTTTGAAGGGTGCATCTGTAGAGCATTGGGAAAAGCAACTCCGAGTTTCACCGATGGGACCCGCGGTAACAATCCCGACACTTAAGGAACTGCCATGCTGAACGCGAACGTGGCATTCATCGTCAAACCACCGCTGGATGAAGGCCTCCACACGCCGCCGCCGCCTCCTTTCACCATCCTGCGTTGCAACAATCCCACCTAGCCGAGTTTCATCACTCCATTTACAAGCAAGCCGAAAATGCATCATGTCCCTTGTTCGTAGCTATGAATATCCGGGAGCACGCACTCACCTGTTATTGTTGCTGCAGTTCCGGCAGTCGTTGCACTCGGCAGACTCTGTCTGTGGCACCGCGTGGTACAAGCCTCTCCCCTGGAAAGGTCCAATGACAAAATTATTAAATTTGCTCAAATCGCAGGGGATCACGCGGCGAGTTCATGTAAAACGTGCAAGGCAGGAGGAAATGGAGCAGCCCCGCAAATTCTTGGCTCGCTCAACTTCTGTCGTCGGGAGGGACTCCAGCGAAGGAAGCTCTTTAGAGCCCCTTACAGACGGTAGGCATGTGGCCTACTCTTATACGCTGAACATACGTCTCGGAAGAGGTGGGGAGAGAGGCGGTGGGGGAGAGGAATTTATATAAACTGCCGTGCTGGGAGATTGAACTAAACTGGCGACCTTTGGGTCGCAAGTCTAGTCGCGGCAACTGTCGCAACAACGGCAGCTTGACAATAAGAGATGCATTGCGTAATTACCATAAACTGCGAGTATGTCATGAGTACGAGCATTTGCATCCTCTGTCAAAAGAAATTGGGTCAAACTTCTCAATGTGTGACTCTCCTGATTAAATTACATTATAAATAATAATACAACTATAGTCTTCTCTGTCTTCTAAATGTATACATATTTGGGTGGTGTGGGTCAACTAATCCTTCCAATATCGATTAAATGAGGGAACAGCTGTTGGTCCTATGGAGAGGTTGTCTTCACAGTGAGAGTGTGGAGTTTGTATCGTTCGGTGCCACCAACGGAGACTCCGGCCTGTTCCCTCTTCTCGAACAAGACAGCTCCAACAATCTAAACTCGATTTTGTTTCCGAACATGATGCTGCTGAAGTGAACACCGTTTCCGAAACAAGTGAAAATGCGCTCAACATCGGGACTCGCTTTAATCAAGGCGACATCCGATTTAAATCGGCTGCCCGGCACGCAATGACGCTACTCTCTGCTGACCCGACATCACCAACCGTTAAGCGGCGCTGGCACCCAAAGCCACTCACGTTGAGCGCGTGGTGGCCACGCTGCTGGTACTCCAGTCCCAGGCAGCCAACGCAGCCCATGTGGTGTCCTGTGGAGGGCGGCCCGACGGCACCGCCGCCGCCACCACCGGCGCCCTCCCACAACCCGGCCACCGCACCGTTGCCACAGCAACAAGAGGACGAGACTGCAGCCGCCGCCGCTGCGGCCGCCCCGGGTCCCGGGCCGCTTGCCCCGCGCTGACCGCTGGCGTCCGACCGCTCGTCGAGAGGCCCCACGGACGGCGGGGATGGGGAGCCGCCGTTCATCATGGCCGGCCCGACGATGCCGCCGTTGATGAGGCCGGTGCCGGGCAGGGAGACGGAGGTGTAGTCCAGGCTCGGGTAGAGATATTCGGCCTTGCAGTTGGGCAGCACGGGGCCTGCGTTTGGCAGCAGCGATGCGAACGCGGGAAAACGGACAAAATACCGACAGACGCGCTCAGGTGAGCTTGGTATTCACGGGATGATCGCTTTTAAAAAATTGGGCCCTAAAATACTGTTTGTTTAAATGAGCCAGACCTTGCCGATAACACTCGGTGAAATCACAACCGTTCAAAGGCGTCCCCTTGGTTAAGACAAATACATAGACACGTACAGTCAAGAGACTTGCAAAGCATTGCATGTCCCCCCCGCCAAACACTAGGCACCACCTTATTCAACCTCGTACCCTTTCCACTTTATCATCATTAAACACTCAGAAGTGCCCAACACGAACCAGAGCCGGAGCCAGACATGGAGGTGACACGCCCCACCAAACACACGAGGCACCGGCTGCCAGTGTGCTTCCTTTCGTTGCCAGCAATTTGGCCAAAACATTCAGCCTCAACATGGCACCAACACAAAAGCGTTTATCGTGGATTCGTGTCGTACTATACTTTCATGACTACGGGAATTCATATTATTTGGTTGTTTTGGTAAAGTCACGTATATAGAAAATTATAAAAATAGATTTAGATTTTAATAAAAATATATTTAGATGTTACTATCTATGTGACTTTACCGAAACAACCAAAGAATATACTCCGACTACTAATTTTACTTCACCAGGTAAGGCCCACTGAGCTATGCAGCTCTTTGTCAGAAGCGACTTTGCCACACATGATAGCTCAACGAAGTGGCTCATCGTCACGTGTAAATGCACAGCAGCAACAGCAGCAGCCAATTACTCCCCCAACGTCCCGGCGCTGACTTTCACCAACATGAACCCCGAGCTCGAGCGCGTCGTCACCTGGCGAGCCGTAGCCGCGGCAGTGTTGGCGCGCGCGCCACACCCACAGCCCGACGAAGAGGACCAGGACGAGCAGCAGCAGGCCGAGGCCCATGCCGAGCAGCAGGTAGAGGAGGTCGCGGCTGGGGGCCGCGTGCGGCGACATGCTCTCGCTGTCCACGGCCGGGGGTGGCGCCGGCCGGTCGGCGCCGTCGCGGCCGGTGGGGTCGGTGAAGTCGAGGAGGCTGCCAGCAGCTGCACGAGCAGCACGTTCGGGGGGGGAGGCATGGTTAAGATCGGGGTCAAGCTCGAGATCGGGTTCAAGAGGATTATTGCGGACGACGCCGTCATGCCGGTGACTCAAATCTGAATGTGTAACGGGCCATCCGCTGATGCCATCGAAACTCGTGGTGCCCGGCGATTTGATTTCGAGGCGGTTGTCAGCGCAAGGTACGTTAGGACGGACACAGCACTCGCGCTCGCCCACCTCTCGTCTCGCAGATCATGACGTTGCTGAACTCGCTCTCTCCAGCCGTACTAAACCACTGGATCTTGATGTCGTACGACGTCTCCGGCTGAAGTCCGCTCAGCACGTGCCAGTCTCTGCTCCCTGGGGTGGAACGGCGAACGGCAGCTGTTATGGCCGAGCCGCATCGTGGATTAATTCGACCAACGCGTGACGGCGTGACTCACGCGGCACGCCACGTGTTTATCAGCTGCAGGATGCAATCAGCTACGGCGTGACATATCTTCATGCTCCTGTAACGTGATTGTACTATAAACATCTCGATGGCGAGATGTTAGCTACCTCGCCTGGTATAGAGGAGGTCGTGGGTTCGATCCTGACCCTGACGCCTACATATTTGGAGTTTGCATGTTCTCCCCATGGTTGCGTGGATCATTCTCCAGGTCCTCGGGTTTCTCCCCTCGACATTTAGAAACATGCATTTAGAGTATTTGGCTGTTGTAAATGTCCACATGATAAACCACTTCGTTGAGCCATGATTTGAGGCCAGGTCGCTGGCCACTTCGTTGAGCTATGTAGCTCAATGGGCCCTACCTGATAAAATGTTAAGTTTAGTTTAGTTTTTGTTTCGTCCCCTTGAATGAAAGTTACAGGAGACTTGTTCTCTTGAACAGTGAATTATGTTCGTGCAGTATTCTCTACGTCTTCCGTAGACGTGTTTTGTTTGCTCTGATTTGCATGTGCTTCGTTGCTGTACTTTATATTGCAAATGAGTCTATGCTTGGTCTCTTGAGCTCTAACCTGGTTACACAAATGAATATGAATTCTAGTGCAAGCTAGACAAAGACAAAAAGACAAGGATCCCCAATATGGCCTTAACAGACTGTACGGGCAAGTGCTGTTAGCGAGCACCTACGAAGGACGTAACGGCACACGAGGGGGTGGGTGGCCAACACCACGCCCAACCGCCTTTTTCTCCCCAGTGGCGATGTTTACACACTGCACCAGGTACTCATTTGAGGCCGAGTTGACCTAGGGGAGGCCCAGGATCGGTTCAGATAATCGTCACTGGTGTTGGCCGTGAGCGGGAATTGAACCCGGATCGCCGGGTTCATCGTGCAGCCCGCTAACCGCTACACCACCGCTCCCCACAGTGCAAGCTAGGACAACATACACAGACAGAAATCTGAAAGATATTACATTCATTTCTCAAATGACTGTGGTAAGTACCCACAATGCACACGTCATACAACTCAGACCGTTATACTAATGCATGTGCTCTCTTTACAACGCTTTCTGTAAATTATGAGAAAACCCATGCCAACAAAATGGGACGGCCACATTTCACATTCGAGTTGGCGATCTAAACAACGATACGGCCCCACCACGTTAAGCTCTCTTGAGCTGGCAGCCTTGACAAGGCTGACAGCACTGTCCATGTAACGCGGCGGTCACATCACACGCGTGTACGGCAAGACGGGGAAGCCGCACCTTCCGACTGCCTACGAGCGGCGCGCATTTGTGCGCTGTTTTCAAACTGTGAATTTGCGTCGGACCTGAGGCCACTAAACCGAGGAAGGCTGCGTCTGTAGCTGGAATGGTGTTCACCTGCACACAACTTGCTCAGCGCGAGGGCCGCTCGCACGTGACATCTCTCAAACTCTAAACATCCCGCAGAGCTCTAAGCCGATGTGACGGCGGTGGCTCGTGCCGGGTGCCGCCGAGGCGCTCACCGTGCAGGATCTCCTTGTGGTAGTCCTCGTCGTTGTCGCTGTCGGTGGGGCGGTAGTAGACGGTCACCTTCTGCACGGGCTGCGCCGGAGCTGCGGCAGACGCAAACTGCGCACGACGAGCGCGCGGGGTGGGGGCGGAGGGGGGGGTCACGACCATCAGCGTGATCATCCTCGTCGTCGTCGTCGGCGGCATCGTGACCGTCATCACCATCGCCATAATCACCACCATTACTACCACATTTTCAATCATCCACGCACCACTCTCATCATCATGAATCGCACCTCCGATTATCACGGTTGGCTACGTACGGTGCGAAAGAAGTTCAACATACACACACACAACATTCTACTTGAGAATTATTGCTCCGTCTCCCGGCACGGCAGTTAGAAACAAATCGAGCAAGTTTCTGAAATTCCCCAACCTGCTTCTGTCCTCCCAGCAGTTTAAATCGGGTACTCCACAGTTAGACGACCAGCAAGTAACAAGTGGTGGGGGTAAAGTGTGCGTACTCCAACACTCTTCCGAGACATCTGGTCGGCGTGAAAGAGACCAAATATAGCGGAGGCGAGAGCAAGTGACTGCGCGGCCGCACCTTTAACTTTACTCCACCCTGCTCAAATGAGCATGTGGCATTTCTGGTGAACCAGCACATCTTGGTTGGATTTACACATTCCTATGGTGGGTGCCAGTTATTGCACATGACAACTGGCATCCCACAAATGAGGCACTCATTTCACCGTCTTTCCCAGACAGGGATGTGAACCTGCTGCAAACCACTAACACGAGACGGTTGTTGCGACTAAGTGCTACTGCACTCTCGGGCATCATCGTTATCATCGTAATCATCGTCATCATCGTCATCATTGTCGATCGTTGAAATTGTTACGTACGGTCCAGGTGATGCGAATGGCCGTGTCGCTCACGGCTTCCGTGGCGGAGATGTGGGGGGCGGCGAGCATTCGCTGGGAGGCGGACGCCCCCCCGGGGGAGCCCGAGAGGTAGAACGGCGTGGAGGGGACGCTCCAGGGGCTCTCGCCATGCGCGTTCAGCGCCGCCACGCGGAAGCGGTACGCCCAGCCTGGGAGCGTCAAGGAAGCGAGCAACGGATCGGCGACGGTCAGAAGCTGCGCGACGATTTATGTCGAAGTTTTTTGTTTTGCTCGTTGTCTAAAGATTGCGGACCCTGAAATGTGTCGAATCGCGCCAACGCTGGCGGAAGGGCCTTCGCCGGAGCGAACTACAACGGAGAGTTTTTGGGGCCTACTCAGCCACTTCGACTAGACTCGTATTGAAAGGAGATGGCCGTAAGCCACACTACTTTACCCCGCCACACGCGACCCGCCGATCGACTGTGGTGTAGCCATTTATACTGCAGGGCGGGCAGAGGTGAGGGGTGGGGGGAGGGTGGGGGGCATTAAGAAATGTGCGGATGAACTGGTCACCTCTGGATTGCAGGCCCAGTGTGCCAACCATTACAACGTGGCAGCGCCATCATCCCCACATGCATGAATAGCTCGTAAACAATCAGCTGTCTGACAATTGGTGGCAGATCAGGACGGAAGGACGGTGGGAGGAGGGGGGGAATGGAGGCAATTGCCACCCCCTTGACAGCCAAACAATTGGTATTTTATCAATATTCATAAATCAGAGCGAACTCCGGTCATCGAACAAGGACGGTCACCGCATCGCGCGCTTTTAGGTGCACTTCCGCGGCCATCTGGAACGCTCTTCATTCCGATATTAGGAAGCCACTGGAGCTATGCACTTCTAAATCTAGATTGAAAACGTATTTCTTTAGAACTGCTTTTTGTGTTTAGTTTGCCGTCCTTCCCCCACACCTCCGATTAGCGCGGTTGTCTGCACACGGTGCGAAAGTAGCTCAACATGAACACATACAATATTTGGATAAAATACATATATTTATGTTTTAACATAGCCGCCCCCACCGCGCCCCACGATCTGCGTCCGATGACGACGGTCGACTGCCTTACCGGCGGCGAGGCCGTCGATCTGCACGGCGAGCTTGGCGGGCGGGATGCCGGACGCGGCCTCCTTCCATTCGCCGGCGCCGCGGCCCACGCGCCGGCACTCGACGCGGAACGCGCTGACGGGGGAGCCGCCCGTGCCGCGCGGCATCCATGACACGAAGACCGCACCGCTGGCGCCGGAGCGCACGCTCACCGCCCACGGGGCCTCGGGGACTGCGGGGACAGGGGGGAGGATGAGGAGTAGGTAAAAGCATGAGGATGTGGAGGATGAGGATGATGAGGAGGATCAGAAGGTTAAGGAAGATGAGGATGATGATGAACATGAGAAGGAGAAGGATGAGGATGAGTAGGAGGGTGAAGATGTTGATGATTAAGAGGAGGAATGTATGAGGGGCAGTAGATGGAGGAAGGAGATGGGCAGACAGGGAGGAATATGAAGGGGGGAAAAGTTGGAGTAGGAAAATCAAGAAATGCAAGAGATGGCGTTACGAGTAAAGGTGGCGCAGAGGAGAGGAGGACAAGGAGAAAGAGTAGTTTGGTTGTTTTCAATAAATCCTCTAACGTAGATAAGCAATCACTGCTCATGTTTTCTCTGTCTGGCCGTTTAAAGCTGTGACACGGATCTCAGATTTTTGCGGGGCTCAGAGGAGGCGGGGGGGTGGGGAGGGCGGACTCGTAAAGCCCCGCGTAGCGAGCGAGCGGCGGGACCACGGAACAGCTGCTTGCTTTGTTTTCCATGCGAAACAAATACAATAAACCAGCGGAGACTCCCACTAACCCTCACCTACTCCCTACACCCGAGTTCCCTTTAACGATAAACTCCGTAAATGACAATGCCAGTTGAAGGGCATTGAAGAGGCTCGGCATTTTGTGAGTGAGAAAAGTTCTTTTTTTAGGTTTTAGCAACAAAAAAAACAACCTCGCGGCTATGAAGCAACGCTCGTGAAGCCAGCCACATTCCCTCCACCGCCCGGGTGTTGATTGCCGTTGATTTAAAGCGAGCTGCAGTCACCTACTCAGCATCGATTTAGCTCAAGGCAAGTTTGGGGCGTGCCGCGGGCCGTCCACGCTGGCACGCATCCCGTGGAGAGACCTCGCACGTGGAAGCGAGGCCTCAGCCTTCCCGTGTCCTTGGTCGCTGTGAGCAGGGGCTTAAGCGAGACTCAGGATACAGCTGCATGTTGTTTGTCAAATGGATATGGTTGCTGGATTAATGCCTCTCTCTTGTACATACACACTGCCACCGCCTGACCCCCCCCTCCCCCCCCATGTCTGCTTTTGCACAACATTTGTTCGGTATGGCTACTCGAGCCAAATCCATTGATCCCTCTGGAGTGGATATAAAAATGTGTACCATCGTGTGGTCAAGACAACACGGAGAGCGACTTCCGGAGAGAGACTGCGTCGCGCAGCGCCAATGTGGAATTTTTGCATCAGTTTTGGGGCCGCAAACAGAGAGCCGAGTACCGCGACATGTTTGTACGGGCATTGGGACAAAGATTTTAAGTTAAAAATTTTAATGTTCAGAAAGTCACTGGATTTTTATTATGTATGAGAAACAAAAATATCACTTACGTTAGAGTAAAGCTTAGTCAGTCATTTAGCATTTTTACAGTAGCCGCTACTGGTTTTGTGCTCTGTAATTCCCGTGTTCTTTCGTAGCAGATTGATTAAAACTGTCTGTACATGCATAATTTTCCTTTTGTCTTCTTTGGAAGGAGAAGATGGTTTTTCATTTTACCAATCCCATCACTTTTTCCCAATAACTTTGGCCCTCATGAACAGCATTTATTCAGTAACAATTCAACCAGAAACCCAGAGGCTGAAAACAAATCAAAACAGCGATTCTCAACCAGTATCTCAATGACGGCCCACCTCAGAGTCAAGACCAGCGATCCCATCCCAGCCCAGCCTCCAAAACACAACCAAGCTTACGGAGGGCCACAACAGAGCGAGATCGCACGTCCACGCCTCTGGTTGACGTAGTGTTTAACGTTTACATATTGGTCCCTTTTGTTTTTGCTGCAACATTTCTCCCCCCTGCATCCCCCACGGTAAAAGCTCGATGGCTTGAGAAGCGACGACCTTAAAGGTGAGTAGTGTGTAGAGATTACTTTGTTTGGAAGATTTTGTTACGTGCATTTCCCCCCCACCGTTTTGTTTTTCCCTTTACTTTTGTTCTTCTTCCCTCGCCGTAACTTCCCCATATAAAAAGCGACACGTTCCCGCTCACAGTCCCTACATGAGTGGGGCAGTGAGCCCAATCTTCTCCCCTATCCCAGTACCCAGGAGCACCGAGTTCAAACTCTGGCCTGTGGAATTTCTGTAACCCCCGCCACCCCCACTCCCTCCCTTATTACGGTTCGTGCCTATTATAGGGCTCTTGTCAAATAAAAAAAAATGCTAAAAGTTGAGTGGAAAACTAGATGCGTTTCTTTGACACGAGCGTGACAAGCGAGGGCGTAGGCCGAGAAGGGGGCGAGTGCCGCGACGAGCGTACCGGTGTGCGCGTCCGGCTCCGCGGGGCTGTAGTTGAGACTGTAGCTGTTGACGCCGCTGTCATCGTTCGAAGGGCGGCGCCACGGGTTCACGGGACGCAGGCCGCTGCCGGGCTTGCGGGAACTGTTGTTCTTCTCTGCAAGGTGTGACGTTGCGGTGGTAGTGGGTGGGGGGAGAAGGACAACGACACAAATCAGCGATTGGGGTGAAACAAATCCGATTTCGGGCAACTCGGCACACGATCAGAAGTGACTGCGGACCGGCAACGCCGGCTAAAATCTTGCCTGCCCGCGTGATAAGGGCCCCGCCCTTCCGCACCGGTGCTCTGGTGCTGGCCGAATACCTTTGGCGGTGCGGAAGGTGAGCATGGCGGGCTGCCCATTGCCGGCTCGGCTCCGGGCCACCATCTCGAGCTCATAGAGGCTGTCGGCCTCGAGCTCGGTGAGCGACAGGGAGCGCTGGTCGGCCGGTACGCGCATGCTCTGCCACACCACAGGATCCTCCACCGTCACCTGCGGGGGAGGCGGCAGACATGGCAAGGTCAAGATGTGGCTAACATCAAAAGGCTCCTGGTCACGGATAGACTTGGCCTTTGTGTGATGACAAAGCAAGTACCACTCTGTGAAATGTTGAGAGTGATTGCCCGCTGGCGAAACTTGCTCCCACTTCCACAAATGTGGTATTATTTTCTTTATCCATGAGCCTCAGCAGAGGGTCCTGTTTTAGGTTGTTTGCCCAACTAACACCATCATCCCTTGGGGATCGATACGGGGAGTACAAATTTGTGGGAAGACCAGTTGCCCTCTGGAGAGACTGGTTCCACCATCACAAAATGTGGAATTCCTACCACCGGCTCAGGGCTGCCAGTGGGGATAAGCACTGGCCAACTCTCGTTTGAACAGTGAGACACTTTAACTTACACTGGATTATGACTGGATAAACAACCATGATAATAATAACAACAACAATAATATAGTTACTCACTTCTTTCCACTGTTTTTCAAAGCAAAGTTGAGGGTGCAAATTCAGCAGGTCTGTGTATGTATGTGGGAGACCAGATTTGTATAATTTCATTGATACCGGACACAAGTTTGGGGTAGGCTTGTATCACTCTCTGGAGAATACGGCAGGACCGTACCTTGCGGTACTTGACGAGGTAGGCCATGATGGGGGCTCCTCCGTCTCTGCCGGGCCTCCACCTCAGCTCGTACGAATCCGGGCTGGAGCTGCGGGGCGCACTAAGCATTATGGGAGCCTCGGGAGGGAGGAGGGCCGAGTTGGTCGCCACGGCGGCGGCGGCGGGGGCGGCGGGCACGGTGGTCGGCACACCGCTGGACCCGGGCGTTCCCGACGGCGGCTCCTCCTCCACCTCCGTCGGCTCGTCTTGCAGGGGGAGCTCCGGGAGGCTCAGGCGCTCCGTCACAGTCTCCTCGGCCGCCTCCTCCTCCTCCTTGGGCTGCGCGTGCTCAGCGCCGCCGCCTCTCTCTGCGGCAGGAGGAGGACGGCACCGCGAGACGTTCAGCCTCTCTGGGACGTGAGACTGGTGGCTTTGCTTTTAAAAAGAATAAATATATGTAACTGCTAGCAGCGCAACAAATACAAGAAGGCAAAGAACTAAGACACCGTGTGTGAAAGACCGCCATAAGACTAAACAAAAATAATTAAATTATTTTTCATTTTTCCAAGAAAGGCCCACTGAGCTATATAGTTATTTTTCAGAAGCGACCTGTCCACAAATCATAGTTCAACGAATTGCCTTATCTCGTACAAATATATAACAGTAGCCAAATACTCTTAACGCATGCTTTTAAATGTGGAGGGAAACACACGAGGACCTGCAGAAAAATCTATGCAACCACGGGGAAAACATGCAAACAGCAAATAAACAGGCATCAAGGTCGGGATTGAACCCACTACCTCCTGTATACCAGGCGAGGTAGTTAACATCTCGCCACCGTGGCACCCATTTCGCCACCATTTGAGACGTTTAAAATAAACATAAAAAATAGAGAATTTAAGAAATAGCAGAGAAATGTGGGAAAGGAAAGAGAGAGGGAAGAATAGGAAGCAGAGATTGACTCCCATTCACTGTGATTCACTTTGATTGCAGAGTATTAACACGCAATGCACCACTGCATGGGTAACCAGTCTGGCTGGTGTTGTTCATGAGTTGAGGTCTTAAACTCTGCTGGGAGATTCAACCACATAGATCACAATTGCAGTGCATTGTTGTGGGAACTCGGTAGTGGTAATCCTGTAGATTAAAACACGTAACAAAATTTATGGCAATGAAACACATCCTGACATTCGTTTGTCCTCAGAAGTAATTCATTAATTAGCGATAACAACGTCGCTTTCTGAGAAGACCAAGATGATGTCAGGCACAATTGCGTCACGGTGAAGCGAGGCGCGCGCATGACACGTGACCTCCTCCAATCCACGGTGGGTTTTTTTTATTGCCAAACTTTGGCCGACCCTTCATAAAACACAAATTACAGGGCAGGTCCCCCAACAGAAACACAACCTTATACCGAAACTTAAGCGCTGCTCGACAAGGGGGGGGGGGGGGGAGGGGGGGGGGGCACGGACGGTGCCGTGTGACGCAGCGCCGGAGATCTCACCAACGAGCCGGAGCCTCGTGCCTCCGCGCTGCACCCTCTGCTCCTGCGTCACGAGGTTGTACGCGGCGCAGCGGTACACGCCGACGTCCTCGCGGGACACGTTCGAGATGCGCAGCGTTCCAGACGGCAGCAGCTCCACGCGCCCTGCGGCGTTGCCAAGCGTGGGTTGTTAGCGTCGCACGATCGCGACGCCTTTGCCGACAATACGCGCGTGCTGCACAGTTGACCGATAATGTCCACGCGGTGCGACTGGTATGTACAACAGAGAGCTCAAGTCACGAGTCGCTTAAATGTCGTTCCGCTTAAAGTCAAACTTTTCGGGAGCGCGACGACGCCTCCCCGTATTCGTGACGTGTCTTTATTCTCCAACGCTCGCGCACACATCGACTTCGGCACCGCGAGAGCTGCGCGGGGGGGGGGAAAAATTGGCCCGGGCGAACGCGGCGCGAGCGAGGCGGGGGCGCCATACCCGCGGTTGTGCCCAGCCACTTCTGCTTGAACTTGTATCGCGCTTGCGCCGGCGGTCGGCTCTCCGGGAGGGAGCAGTGCACCTCCGCCGACTCCCCGAGCGCCACCTCGAGCACGCGGCGGGCGTACCAGCGGAACTCGCCCAGACCTGAACGACACCGCCGCGCCGTCAGCGAACGCCGCCGACGCAGTCGTTTCATTTCCGCGACGCCGCTGACGAATATCCTCCGAGCGTATTTCACTACATCCGATGTTTTTTTAGTCGAAACTACAATACATTACACATTCCGATTGCAGGGGCCAATATATTCATGGGACGCCCACCCTTGGCTGTCCACAAAGTAGTACCCGTTTTGTGCACCGTGGAGGAACGATGATAGATCGATAAGCCAACAGGTGAGTAAAAAATGTGCTTGCACCGCTCTAATTACAGCGCAAGCCAACCCAGACATGCTTCCTCCATCAATACACCCTCATCACCCAGCTGTTCGTAACCTCATGTAGCTCCGCTCCAAAATCTACTCCAACCGACTTGACCGCTCATCAATCTCTCCGCACGGCATCTGGCCACGCTATTGCAACTCAACTATGAACTACTTTTATTTGACCAGGAAAGGCCCACTGAGTTTTAGACCTCTATCAGAAACGACCTGGCCACAAATAATAGCTCAACAAAGTGGCGTATCATTTAAACGCACGATGATTCTAAATGTGGAGGAAAAAACTGGAGGACCCAGAGAAAAATCCACGTGACCACCGAGAGAACACACGAACTCCGAATATAGATGTCACATGGCGAGGTAGTTAACATCTCGCCACCGCGGAAGCCCACCACCGCAGCTGCTGCGTGCTGCGTGCCCTACAACCGCGCCGCTGTGTTTGTTTCCACTCACGGGCGAGCGTGACGTTGGCGGGCGCGCTGGTCACAGAGCCGTTGCCGGTCGTCGCCACGCAGCGGTACGCTCCCTCGTGCTCCGGCCGGAGCGCCGCGATGAGCAGCTCGCTCCCTGCGAGCAGCATGCCCCCCTGGCGGGCCGCGTTCTCCCAGGCGCCGTCTCCGCCGCCACCGCGGTACTGCCAGTCGAGTGCAGCGCCTTGAGGGTCCGTCGTGCAACCGAGCCTCACCTCCCCTCCCGGCCGCTGCGTCACGGATTCCGGCTCGGATGTCAGCCGGAGGGAAGGCTCTGTTGTGGCACATGTGCACAGACACATGCACGCGCGCATAAACATGGACTCGTACGAGTACAATGCACTCACTTCAGGGAGGGATACAATGTGCGCGCGGTCTCTCACCTGGGTAACATAAAGGCATTTATATACTTACTGACGGAAACTTGATGCATTGTACGCCGGGTTTCACAGGGCCCCTCCCACTGAATAGAAACCGCTCGGGAAGCGGCAATTGTCGAGATGCGTTAAGGGTTAAAGCGTTTACGAATCAATCAGGGGGCGGCTGGCGGGCCCAGTAAAAAAACGTGTGCAGTTTTTTTATAGACCCGGGCAGCATTAACAGCTCGACTTGCGAGCTGCGGGTGATGTTCGACGCGACGTCCCAACGCACTCTCCAGTAGAGAGACACAGAGAGAGAGCGCGACACGAGCCAGGCCAGAGGAGAGATACTTCCGCTCTGGGAGAATCGGCACCGTCGGAACATTGCTTCACGATCATCGCATTTCCACGGCAGGGTCACGTTGTTTTTATTTTCATATAAATGCCAAATCGTTCGCTTGTTTGCGGCGCGTAAAATAAAGGCCAAGAGTGTGGAAAAATTAGCAGTCAGCAGAGCCGATAAACTTTTATTTGCAGCTGAGCGAGACTTGCTGTGACCCCAACAGCTTTTATTAGCATCCTCTTTGTAAAGGGGGACTCGGAATGCAGATCATTTATCACGGCGGCCAAGGGGCGGGGGGACTGGGGGGGGGGCGGGGGGGTAAAGAGGTGGGGGGGGGGTGTTTCCCCTGCCCACGGCCTCCACGCATTGGCAAGTGTCAAACCCTGACCCCCCTCTTATCCAATGATAAACTCCCGCAGTTCATACAATAAAGCTTTGTCAAACACGCTGACTGACACAATGACAATAACACAACGGGGCTACGATCACGCAGGGCGGCCACAATGCGCGGCGGAGCCGTGCCCCTCCGCCCGCCCCCCCGTGAATGGGAGCCGATGGCGACGACCGCTCTTGGACCGGCGTTGCGACGACGAAGCGAAGCGCCCGCAGGGGGTTCTGCGTAGCGAGCGGCCATCGCCGCCACTCGGCAGACTCGCGTCGTGCCGCGGTGGCGAGATGTCGACTACCTCGCCCGGTATGCAGGGGGTCGTGGGTTCGATCCCTCCTGACGCCTGCTGCTGTATATTTGGAGTTTGTGTGTGTCTCTCTCTCTCTCTCTCGCCGTGGTCGCGGGGATTTTTCTCCTGGTCCTCCGGTATTTCCCTCCGCATTTCGAATCAACATGCGTTTTGAGTATTTGGCCGCTATAAATGTCCACGTGACAAGCCAATTTGTTGTGCTATCATTACATGCCGCCAGGTCGCTTTCGACAAAGAGCTATCTAGCTCAGCCAGCTTTACCTGGTAGAATAAAAATAGTTTTGTTCGTAGTTTTAAAATACACATCCTAAAAACACGTCCTGCCCAGGTGCCACTTCGGCTCGAGCACTCATTGCACAGCAGCTGGGTAGGGGAGGATTTCTCATGCAGGTTGGGGCCTCGTCGCAGCCCATCATTTTTCCAGGGCCGATAAAGCGAGAACAACTTTGTGAGAAATCCACGGTGGTAGTGCGCTCATCGCCATAGAAATTGGGATTTCCATTTCTGGGTAAGAGCTCGGAGGAAGACACCAACATTTTGCACGTGTTCACAAATGACAAGCGCGTAAAGTCACGCAGTTATTTTAGAGGTCAAACAAATCCCACCGCTGCATTAAATGTCGGCCAAAAATCTTCATTCAACGTCAGCTAGAAAGTTAGTGACACGGCAATGACGACAACAACAACAAAAACACGCTGACAAGTTGAAAAGATGGAGAACAAATACGGTCAGCATCCGTACTTTCCTTTAAAAAAATAACAACAACAGTCCACAAAACTACCGACCATTTCCAACAAAAATATTGTTCTGTTTTCACACAGCGGTGACCAGGAGGGCTGCCCAAGCGGTTTGCGAAATCCGCTGCCAGCCAACGCCGGAGCGAGCCATCCTCCCCCCACCCATTTTCAGCCGCGTCTGTTGGGGAAAGCTAATTACAGATAATTGCTGGAATCGATCAGCAGCACCGGGGAAGGTGGGAGAGAACCACTGAATGGGGCTTTTGAGCTCCGTCTCGCTCCACACACAGGCTCATTGTGAGCGCGGGAGCTTGGGTGGGTGGGGGGGGGAGCCCCCACCTCCCCGGCCAGCCCGGCAGCAAACCCCAGCTCGGCCCTCACTCCTGCTTCAACTACCTCAACCGCGCGAAGATGCCACACAGGGAGAGCGACCTGCGAGCGGCGACTGAGTTGAGCGGAGAAGTCCGCCAAGCCGCGGGGAAATGTGCGCGCGTGCGGTTCCGTCGATTTTTCTTGTTCGTTTCAGTGTCAGTGCCAAAAGACCACTGCTGGTGGCTTCCAAAATTCACATTCAGCCGTAGCGACACAAGTCAAGGCAACTCCCCGACCCAAACAAATATTGCCTGCTCACCATATTTGTCTCTCCACGTAAAAAAACTTTTTTTATTTTTTTACACACAACCCATCGCTACACAGTCTCGCTGGGCGTGCATCTTGCCGGCAGCATTGACTCAAGCACTTGCAAAGTCTCGACCAGTTTCAACATTCAGCGAGTCTCCGGCAGAGTGAGGCTTGCTTGGATCAATGCTGGTGAAGGGCCAGATCAAGAGATTGCGGGATGATGTTTCCCTCTGTTGGTGGCCCTGAGCTATTAGTATAAATTCCACATTCCTACGGCGTGGGATATCCCTTTAATGACAGCAGATAACAGGTCACATCTATTTTTGCGCATTTTTTTTTACCTTGTTCATTTAAGATAACATTCAACATCAATGTTTAAGCCTCGTAACATTGGAAAAGTATTCACTCGTCAAATGTAATTGTAAATACCATGACTGAAACGTCGTGCTTGCGCAAAACTTCAGTCGCATGGAATATGAATGTATATGTGTATATACACAGTACTGATAAACACCTACACACACAATGCGCATGTACAAAGACTGACGTTCCATTGTATTTGCTGGCATTGCACTCATGAGATCCGATCCACAATCGTCAATTACGAATCACTCCAGTTTACTTTCACCATATACGCTCTTGAGAGAAAGCAGTGTTGAACGATCCACTGCTGAGGATGTGCCAACACACACGGGGCTGTGTCGAGGAGCGTCACAAGACGCCAAGCTACCCGAGTCTCCCTGGAGCCAATGTTTGAGTCGCTGCACCGGCTACCGATTCTAGGCAAATGAAGCCTCAGGCCTGGTACAATTCGGGAACTTGACGTTTCGATCTTCAACCTTTGCCCCCTACAAATCACGCTGCTAAGAGCATGGAGACAGCCACGTGTAAATTTTACACCGAATACAAGAAATAGTTTTCAGCACTGTGCACCATCAATATAAAAATGCACGCTTCATTGTCCCCTGTGTGCGCACAGATATAAAAACTCACCTGCTGTTTGAACATCATCCAGCACCCCCTAATTGCTAATTCCACCGCGATTCCACAAAGATAAGTCACTGAACAGCTGCTGTTGTGTGCGCGGGCGGGCGGGCGGGAGGGTGGATGGATGTGTGGGGGAGCACGGCATCGGTGCAAAGTGAGTTGGCTGAATTCTAAACGGGTGTTTTTTTTAAGCAAAGGAGACCCTCCGCGTCTCGACTCGTGACGTTACGATAGACCAAACGTGCGAAGAAATGACAAAAACAGAGCACTACTCAAACTCTAAAAAAGGCTGTAGTTTTAAGATTCGCGGAGATGTCTAGAAGTTAATTAATATATCTATGAATGTCTATTAAACAAGATATATATGTGTGTATTGATAAAAAAAGAAAACCGCTCGGTGGCACAGCGGTAGATCGAGCAGCTCGCAATTGGAAGGTTGCGAGTTCAAATGCTGGTTTGGGGGTTGACTTAGTCCATCACTCCTCAGGGTGGATAAAACGATAACTATTTTGTGGGGATGCTGACAGTGGTTATCCTTTGGCGGTGGGGGCCACCATAGGAATCAAAAGTTTCCACCACCGGCTCAGGAAAATAGCATATATATATAAAAAGTTCACTTTGGCATGTGCCGTACGAGCTCTCAGGGGACCCACAGTTGCTGCCGCCGGGTGTAGCGATGTCACTACCTGTGGCGCGTGCGATGCAGAGAGTGGCAGCAGCCAGAAGGCACGGCACGATGACACGGCAGGCCATGGGGACCCGGGGCTCACGCGCGGCACGCGGCCACTCAGGGCTCCGGGGGCATAGATCTGCACAGACAACAAGAACGACGACAACAATGTCACAACAGTCAGCATCACAAACATCAGCGTCACAACCATCAGCGTCCGCATGTGACACGCCAGCCATCGCAACCATCACGGCATACACACGCAGACGCCAACAAGCTTATCAATGGGCACAAGCTATAACACAGTGACATGTTGAGCAAAAGCGGTGTATCAGTTCGTGAGGAATAAATGCAACATTTAAAAAAAATTATAAATCGATCGTTTTATTGACGGCGAATTGTAAAAGGGGAGGGCGTTGGGGGTTGAATGAACGAATTACTTATTTACCCAGGAAGGCCACGTAGAGTCCAAAAACTATTTTTCAAGAGGGTCCCTGCATCGGGATGTGTGGCCAACGCCCATGCCATTAGCACGGTTGGTTACGTACGGTGCGAAAGAAGTTCCACATACATACAATTGTATGTTTTCAGCTATGGGAGGAAACCCACGCGAAACGCAGAAAAAGGTGGCCGGTGTCAGGAATTCGAACCCAGGGCCCTCCTTGCTGCGAGACGCAACTGTTACCACTGCGCCACCCAGAAATTGTCGCACCTCGGGGAACACCCACACCCGATGCTGAACGCATTAACGGCGAGGAGATAACCCGAGCTTTTGCGACACGCTCGGCGGCAGCAGCAGCTGTCCAATCAACATTAGTCACCGCGGACCGATGACGTCAATTACGAGTACAACTGTGGCAATGAAATTCCAGCACCATCGGTCTTGATCACCCCCCCACACCCCCAGAGCAGTAGTGGCGGTCGTGTCCGCTCTGTTTGTTTAAACTTACACAACTCTACCCAAATTCTTACGTATATATAAAAACACACACATTGGCTCAATTCGCGAAATGTCTTGACTTCGCCTATTTGCAGCCTCTAAGAGTACGCGGTTTGTTGCTGGCCGCTGGCCATTTCGTGGGTCTGTGACCAGCTAACTGCGATTGACCAAAACAAAACACCCGAACCCTCCATCCCTCCCTCCCCTGTGTGCGCGAGAGAGCGATTACGGACCTGGCCGCACCATGAGGCGCCTGGCTTTTCAGCCACCCCGCAGCGCGGGAGCGGATGGGCTGGGTGGTTGGAGTGAGAGACGCGGAACGCGCGCGCGTGTGTGTAGAGTGAGTAGCGCGCAACGCTTCGCAAGCACGAGGCAGCCTTCAACGCGGCCCGGGTTGTCGGGGGCGCAGTGGGACGCGGTTAATCTTTAAACCGGTACACAAAGTCTGCTTCGAGTCCAGAGGCAGAGCCAAGAACGCAGCGATCGGAATGACGACAATGTTGGCGTGAAACTCTCTTGTGGGAATTGCCGCAAGAATTAGGAACAACACGAGTATTAAGACTTACGCGAATATGTTTTGTTTGTTTTACTAACGTGTATCATCTGTACATTATTAATCCAGGTGAGAGGCTATTGACGTAATTATTTCCTTTTCAAGGAACGTGTGAAACCCAAGAACCTATCGTTACGTAAGACCTGCTCGTTCGTTTTTCCACCTTCTATTCATAGCCGATTTTATAATAAAATGTTGCGCAAGGCCTCAACCGGGTCTCAAGACTGTTCCTCAGGAGAGCCTTGCTTGCGATGTTCGATCAATTCCTCGCCAATTATTTCGTCTGCAAAATGAATCTGGCCAACCCTGATAAAAAACAAGTGGATAACACGAAGCAAATGAGTGCACGCCAGATATACTATTTGTAGAGATTGGTCAGAAAACTTGGGATTTTGGATGATGACACTGGTATATGATAGTCATTAAAACTATAAATAAACACCCGTAGCAGCCTTGGGCAGGTCAATTCACTGGAATGTAGTATTTTCAAGAATAATAAAGGAGTTACAGCTAAGGAATGGAATGCATCCAAAGGGATGTCCAACGAGGAGATGGAACGACAAAACCAGTTTGTGTGCATGTGCGAGGTGGACTATCACATCAGAGGGTCATGAGAGTTGGCGGTGGCTTTCGAAGGCCTTCATCCAGCAGAGGGTTGAGCATGGCTGATCATGATGATGATACACAAGTCTACCCTCGTGATTGCAAGAACAGGGTTCACTTCCGTGGCAATGCATTAATGTCCTGGTGAAGCTGCAGTGATATTCGGCTGTGGCAATCGGGGTGTTTGACTCCGAGCGGGCAAACACAGTGCCAGGGTCACTGGCCACTGACAATATAGCAGTCAACTTTGAGAAAAAACAAAACAAAGTAGCAAATTACGAAAGTAAAATAAATCTAAACAAAATGACTCCTGCATGTGTTTTCCACCCACGCATTAAAAGTGCAATAAACGATGTTGACATATGCATTTGTAAACATTACAAAGGTCGAAATGTCTTTATAAATCCGTATCAACAATATCGCAACCTTTAATCAACAACATTGCCTTTTGCGTGGAGGTGTTTATATTTAACCAGCTTGCATGTGCTCGGAGGACATAAACGTCTGGGTTTCAACAAGGGCAACGTGTTTTCTTCTCGCTATGTCTGGTTACAAGATGTCACTGTGCCGTCACTTTAAATGCCACCTTCTTGCAGACGTGAACCTGCGCACGTACAATAGTGCTTCCACACGCCTGCATGCAAACGCGCATGCTTGTGTGTTCGAACACGCACCCACAGCAGGCATTAACAAGGAGAGAGATCCCGTGTCTCGCACAATCGGCTTTAGGGGCAAAGTGCCGTTTGTGAGTGCCTGTTACGGTGAGCATGGTACAACACTGATATAGATATGGGAGATGACTACGAACACCTGACCCACCGTTGACGTCCCAGACCCGAAGTGAACGCAGCACCACACAAAGCCACACAACGGAGATGCAGATGCCAATTTTACCACGGACCTATCTGTATCCTTGCGAACTAGCTGGGCAACTGACTATAGACGGGATTTTCCGTGTAACGAATAACAATTGAATCGAGTTGGAACCGAGATGGGCAGGAATCGTGGCTCATTTCACCCTCCAGTATGCCACCGCTTCCCATACGATCTCGGCACATGTACAAGTGCACATACTTCACACACACAAACTAAATCAGACAATTGCAAACACCTCCTGTAAATAGCCTTATCAGGCTGTTCGGGAAAATTCCATTAGTGAGCACCTACGATGGGGCGGTGTGGGCATCACCACGCCTGGCCGCCTTTGTCTCTCCAGCATCGATGTTTACACAACGCACCAGGTTCACATTCAAGGCTCATTCATCCGAGGGGACACCCAGGGCCGGTTCAGATATCCATCACCGGTTGCTCACCGTGAGCCCTGATCGAATTCAGGTCACCGGTGTTCGTGGTGCAGCACGCTAACCACTATTCCACCGCTCCCCACACACACAAAAGACAAAGATCCCCCATATAGCCTTACCAGACTGTAGGGGCAAGTGCTGTTAGCGAGCACCTATGAAGGCCGCAACGGTACACGAGGGGGTGGGTGGCCAGCACCGCGCCAGACCGCCTTTGTCTCCCCAGTGGTGATGTTTACTACACACCGCATCAGGTACTCATTTGAGGCTGAGTCGACCTAGGGGAGGCCCAGGACCGGTTCAGATAATCATCACCGGTGTTGGCCGCGAGCGGGAATCGAACCCGGGTCGCCAGGTTCATAGCGCAGCGCGCTAACCACTACACGACCACTCCCCACTGACCCACACACACTCAAACACACACACTTAGTTAGGTACATGTGCATAGAGGCACACACGCGGACACGCGCGCGCGGACGCACGTGGGTATCCCCACTGACCTGCAGCGAACGCCGTTTGCTTAAGCACTTCCCGGCCAGCCACGCACGGACGCGGGGCTTCCCCTCTGGGGC
The DNA here is from genome assembly GCF_964198595.1 of Lampetra fluviatilis. Classification (NCBI taxonomy): domain Eukaryota; kingdom Metazoa; phylum Chordata; class Hyperoartia; order Petromyzontiformes; family Petromyzontidae; genus Lampetra; species Lampetra fluviatilis. The sequence goes on along the minus strand of NC_136303.1, from coordinate 8,995,223 downwards.
CCGGCGCACACAAAACAAGCGGCAGCCCGCCAGCTCGCCCCCGCCCGGCAGCCCGTCCGTTCGTCCGTCCGCTCGCCGCACATGCAGCGCCGGCATCCAGAGCTTGCGAGCGGCAGCCGTGACACCGACGCGGGGCTCGAAGTCGGCCCCACGCGATTCTGTCGGCGCGGATTGTGGAGCTGCTCGGCCGTTTCCCGCGCACGGAAAAGTAAATCCCGGTGGAGCGGTAATGCGCGACGCGTTCAACCTTGCGCGCTTTACGCTACGAGGGCACAAACTTGACGAGCTGAAACCCCTCAATCGAAAAGTCCACCACAAACGCACGGCTAAGGCGGCGGTCCCCACGTGTCCAGCACATGCACACCCGGCCATCGCTTGTCTCCTCGGTGGTGACACTGACAGTCTGACACATCCCACAGCAGGTATGCACTCGCTTTATGCTGGGTGGACCTAGAGGAAGCCCAAGACATGGCTGATAACGGCTGGCACCTGTGTTGTGTGTGACCATGGATGTAACCTAAATCGCTAGGTTAAAGCGCAGTGCACTAACCACTAAACGGTCAGGTTTGTGTTTAAACATGCAGACGCAGCAGTGCCACTTTAATTGTTGCACAATTCTACAACAGCCCTTTAGCAAATACACTCAACACACAATTTATAACACGAACCACTTCAAATGGCTCTAATCACACCCAAAACAAACAGAGGGCCGAAGTGAGGATAAGCATTCTTATCGCCCATTAGTAGCTTACAGCCTTCTATCACAGCCTGGGCATGGTGCTCCTGTGTGCTCAGCAAGTAATGCTGCTCGTCACAGAGGCATCGCTAACCCTAACCGTAAAGCATTGCGGCTAACCTTCTGAACGCGACGTACGTGCGTATGTATGCTGAACCTATTTCACGCCGTACGTAGCCAACCCTGCTAAATCGAAGGATGCGGGGGAAGGACATCAAACTAATTCCACCAATGCAATAACATTGGTGGAATTGCCTTCGCCCAACTGACGGTATTCGGCAATGTCAATCTATATAGACACAAGGACAAAGTTCTCCCTGTATAGCGACGTGAATCGCTGGGCCAAGAGGCGTTGGTAAAGCAACTTGATTTTGTTACAACCCGGGCCAGAGAGGGGGCGGGGTGGTGTGGCCAGCAGTACACGTAGCTGCCTTTGTCTTACCGCGCCGCCAGTTAAGATTAGTTCTCTGGAGATGACATGCTGATGATGAGTAGACCGAATGGCAGGGACGGACGTCTGGCACAACGTGGAAGAGTAGATCTCATCTCGTACGGCTGCCGATATAGATTGCAGATCAACAACTACAATGTCACATTCTTTGGGTCTTTCGGTAAAGGTTACATTTTTTTTTACAAAAAACTACGATGTTTCGATCACAACACAAGCGGTGTTTGTGTTGCGAATTGAAATTTTCTTTCAACCTATCTACGTGACTTTACCGAAAGACCCAAAAGAATCTGAATTCCTGCAGTCACGAACGCTTTAAGTCAAGATGCATTTTCACATTGAGGTGGGCAAGCCAGATAACCGCTTCAGGAGTGGCGCATCGCCGTGACGTGTCCTTCGTATTTGTCGACCCGGCATTGCGTCGTTACACGTTGTACGGTCTGTTTTGGATGACCACGGTCGCACACTGGAGAGTTTTTACTTTTCCATTTGTGCATCAGAAGAGAAGATTAAAAACACGCGATAGCGGGACTTGAGCTCGCTTGAGCCGTAGGCTCTTCTGCCAGCAGTGGTGTTAGTGAGCAATTGCAGGGCTGCACCCAAGAGCCTCGGCCTAAATTCAAACGCCAATTTCCACCGGTGAAGTGAGAATCTATAGCGCTGAAAAAAAAGCCTCCCCAGACCACATTGGTTCACCGTGCTGGCCAGTGTGGGTTCATTAAACGGGAGGTCAGGGACGATTCAGATATCACCACCGATGTTAGCCATGGCTAGGAATTATAATCCAGGTTACCCAAGGACATATTGCAGTGGTAACCACCATGCCACCACTCGGCTCTGGTGTTATGTTAAAGTCCCACCTTTTAAGACTGCAATGTACCTATTGTGACAGTGCATTGGTGTTAAAGTATAATAAAAAATTGTGCCACTGTCTTATACAAAGCTGCCATTCATCAAAACTCCCTTAAACCACAACGCTCCAATTATTGGCATTCGACTGTGTTACGTACCATGTGTTATGTAACACAGCTCGCCAGTAACACATAATCTTGGCTTTGTATCTCAGCAGTGCTTCCTGGAAGGTTGTTTTTTAAATAACTCAATAATTGCACTCTTAAGGGTGCCTGCTGGCCAACTCTTGTAAGTTTAATACCAATATAAACAAAGCCTATAAACGGGCAGTTTCCCCACTCGTTGAGTCACAGAATAATGCGTAGTGACATTTTAGGCAGATGTTTTCTGGAGCAAAACAAGCAAATAGGATTTTTGTTTAAATTATTGTGTTTGCTGAGAAATCACCAATTTAGCTTATGTAACATCAAGAACACGCGTCGTGTTGCTCAAACGAACACCGGAAACAACACTTGTCTCTGTCGATGGTCCTGAGCGAGGTGGTAATTCTACGTTCACATGACAGGGACCGGTCTTTCCCATATCACAGTCACCGATGACTTTGCGGAAAGTGGGGACCACCGTGCAATAGAAGCCAAGTTTCGCCGGAACCGCAGCCCTAGCAGATACAGGATCACCTATTTGTGACCCATACGCTCGTCCCAACCTAATATGAACCAAGAGCAACACCGCAACCCTTCCCAATTGGTAATTAATCGATGCCCACTTGAATGAACTTGCCTCGGTGACAACCCTGTGAAAGTAAGATCAACGATGCATCACTGACCCGCGTCGCGCTCTCCGCATTATTTTCTCCCAACGGCGGGCAAGGCAGAGCCATGCGGGCGGCTCTCAGGGGCACGAGAGCCCTCTTCCCGCATGACGTGACCCGTGCAGCCCCCCCCCTGCCGGCAGCCATAGGTGAGGGCCCTCGCCCCTCGCCGGTGCACCCATGCGGCGCCCTCCCTCCCTCCCTCGCCTCCCAACCTCAGCAGCGCCCCCTCCCTCCTCCCACTCGGCACCACCACCGCGGCGGAGGCGGCGTGTCACCCGGCCTCATTCCAGCGGCCCAGGTCGGTGATCCGAGATGAGACACATGCCCTGCATTCCGGCCGTCATGACCAAACCCACAACCCCCCCCTCTCCCCGGCCTGGTCTGCCGTCCCATTCCCCACCCCACTACCCCCCAGGACCAAACCCTCGTGCTCAGCACCCTTAGCCACATCTGAACCACGATACCTCGCTGATCTCAAGGAGCATCAGCCATCACGTGGACTCTGGTCATCCTCGCAGTGGCGGCTTTTTGCTAACCATCGAACAAAGACGGTCACCGTATCACGCGCTTTTAGATGTGCCGTCTGGAATGCTCTTCTTTTTGATATTAGGACGTCACTGGAGCTGTACACTTTTCAATCTAGATTGAAGATTCATTTCTTTAGAACTGCTTTTTGTGTTTAGTTTGTTATCCTTCCCCCACAACCTCCGATTAGTACGGTTGGCTACGTGCGGTGCAAGAGAAGTGCAACATGCATACATACGTACACGGTTAATAGATTGTTCTCACAGTCAATTCCTTCACAGCACTCTCATCGCACTATGTGTACAGCCAAAAAATCACCCATGAGTTTCGTAAAACAGAGCTCATTACATAAACCGTGTATAGCCGAGACACGCGTTCGATAACACCGCGTTGGGCATGGTTTTCCTGTACATTACACCTGGAAAAATTAGGTTGCGTGTTACCAAATGCCACTCGTGTTCAACACACACATACATGCACCCCCTCTCAAACTGCCAGGGCTTGGAGCCATCGGTGCACGTCGAGTCGATCTGCTGCACACGCCCGCGTGCTGCGAGCCCCCCTAAATCCCGGCGCGGCACCTCTCTTGACACACCTCTCCAATAAGCCCGTGCGATTAGGAGGCTTCAATGTGCTACACGCAACAGGACAAAGTATTCTCACTTTTTGGAGCAGCTATGTTGCAGGGGTGGGTGGAACATGTAGCAAGTGTCTGTCGAGGATGCGTTTACCGTGGGCTACTGCGCCCGACCGAGCGCGCAAATCACAACGCAACACGACGGTTGCGAGTTGAAGCCCCGGTCAAAGGGTTGACACAGCCTCTTGTAATGATCGATGTGGTGCAGTGGATAAAATCAGTATTTGAACATATTAACACATCCTGTTTTATTGCCAGAAAGGGTAAACCCTATTCTGAGTTTTCATACTTTGTTACTGGCACAAAAGGTACCATGATAGAATCAGTACCGCTCTGCCTTGCATTTCAATGCCTCTTGGGAATGAGAATTTGGGATTTCCACCACTTGCTCAGGGTGGCCAATATAAATGAGCAGCACCCCATACTCCATGATACCTGTAGCACCCAACGTGGGTTTTACAGGATTCATCTACATACGTTAGGATTTCAACAGGGACACTGAAAAGTTGTGACTAACAAGACGTGTATGCTACATTGTCAATATACGGTAATACTGGAAGAAGCTAAACTAATGATTACAGACATTACGTGGAATTTTGTTACATTTTCTGGCCTAACTGACTCTACTGTAATAAATATGAGAACACATAAATATAACTCAATTACATTTTCCGATTCACTCACATGTAAACACTATTAGTGAATCACAATGGTTTCTTTCACACTTTGTTAGATATCACGTAAATTAAATATGAAAGTATCTGTGATCGCAAGATGACTCAAAATAAAAAAAATAGTATAGAGTAATGTGATTGATCATTACAGTACAAACCCTATTTACATCACATACAGGAATCCTCTTATCTGTAACCACATTGCCCACAACGCAAATTATCCCTTGGCCCAAAATAGTCCATGGAAGATCATTTAATCCGTCACCCCATTCTGTTATCCGTGATTATGTCCCCTTTTTTTACGTGTCATACGTTCAAAAAATTTGATCGCTATCATCCGCAAATGTTCACGGATAAAAAGAGTTCATCCTATAATCTGAGCTTTTCCGGAACTTTTGGTTGTGGACAGGTAGAATAATAAAAAAAACACGTATAATAGTATCCGCTAAATCTGTTTCCATATTGGCACGGATGACATGTGTTCTCTTGCATGTGCATGCGAGTCTGCGTGTAACAAAATATGGACTTACCAACTCTCCCATACCGTGTAATGCCGGTAATACGAATGTTAAATTCGTAATCTCATAATGCTACACAAATCTAATTCCTTAACATTCCCAGATATGACGAAACAATATTAACTGGAAATAAATCTAACACAAATACTGTACCTGCCAAGTTTAATTTCTGAGAATGCTTTAAAGGGACTAGTGCATTACCAAAAGGCTCAAGTTTGTTCTGGCTCTCACAGTGCTGTTGCAATCCAACAGGAGCAGTCTCTGAAGACATCTGAGCACAGCAGTAGTCCTACTGTTTACGCGGAGTTAGCCACAAGTCAAATTCAAGTACCTTTGCTCCGACAACGCATCCCATCGTAGGAACGCTCAGCAACACCGCGGCTGTCTTCGCTTGCGCAAAGTTTTTTGCTCGGGCTAATGCCAAAGGGGTTAAACCCAATAATTTTTACGTGACCCGTATAAATTAAAGTAACGTGAATAATTGTAATCATCGCAGTACATACAAGCCGTGCATTCCCCGACCGCATACGGAATAACGGTGACGGCGTAATTATAATAGTTCACTGTTGTTCCCAGAAATTGGCGCAGCGTTCATCTCCATGAGCAAGCCAGAGCTTCTGGTAGCCCTCCCAGATGACTCTGACGGGGACCAGTCGTTCCAATAAAACAATCACCGTTTGGCCTTCGACAGAGTACTACTCATTTTAATATCCCCGGAAGAATGACTAACCGAGTAAACTCCACAATCAGAATCACTTCATAACATTACATCCTTGAACCGATGCAGCACCAGGTGCTCTCTTCGAACAAGGCAATGCATCATTCATAATAAAATTGGTAAATCGCTCGAACAAACTGCTACATTCATAAGCACGCCACTGCACGGAACAGAACATGTTTTTCATTGTATAAAAGGGCCATTGCCTGAACAGCTACCTATTACTATGTACATACATTTCCTTTTAGGGAAGTGTGATTGTAGAATGCGTTGAGTCTTTGCAGAGAATTGAGAGAGGCGATAGAAGGTGCTGTCACCAACTCGTGTTGATGGCTCACGGTTTCAGCAGTGTTCACTGTGAACACATTCAAATATTCACATGCTTCTCAAAGACAAAGATTCCCCGCAGAGCGTTAACAGACTGTTGGGGTGAGTGCCGTCAGCGAGCACCTATGAAGCGCCCACATGGTGCAAAAGAGGGTAGGTGGCCAGCATTACGCCCGACCGCTTTTGTCTCCCCCAGTGGCAATGTTTACACACCGTGCACCAGGCACTCATTTAAGACTGAGTCGACCTAGGGGAGGCCCCAGAACCGATTCAGATAATCGTCACTGGTGTTCGCCGTGAGCGGGAATTGAACTCGGCTCGCCAGGTTCGTATCACCACGCCACCGCTCCCCGCAGATTCAGCACACAAATTCAACACACACACACAATTCATTTCTGGTCTCCCTTGAGCCCCACGTTGTCTATTTTTACACTGCGAGTAGCACTCCCGCTCGCTCGCCTCTCTCCCTCGCGCGGAACAGCGCTCTCAACACAACATGTGCGCTGAATAAACTCGCATTTAATTTATTGGCATGGGGCGGGTTTGGTCCGCGCGGCATTCACCGGCCCTCAGGCGAGCCCTGAACCGGTCTCAATGCTGGCATTTGAGGGGGGGGTGCGTAGGGGAGAGGCGCTCGCATACGAACCGAGACAGCAAACAGGTGCTGCTGCTGCTGCTGGGGCCGCCTTTCACTGACCGTGCTGCTTGCAGCCCGGCATGGTGGTGCAGCATTGAATCCGCTGCCGAACATTAGGAAGCAAGCTGGGCTGTGCTGATTTTGCATCTGGAGGCGTGTGGCTACTCTGTCATTTTATTTTTTACACAATTGCCAAGGACAGGCCCAAAACGTCAAACGGTCAGCAACAAACAGCACCATCAGAACTGTAATATTTTAGGCAAGAGTTCACATGTTTCTCAAACTGTTCAAGAGCTTCGTAAAACTGACGAGAGGAGGGATTATTTAAAGCAAACATAATTTTCTAGTTTAAGTTTAAGTCCATCTGCCTATTGACTTTCCAGACGAACATGATCAAGCAGCATTCACTTGAGCAAGCACCTCTGGAGTGGTTTCGACATTTTGGGAATCATCAGCAGTCAGGGTTGTAAAGAAATGCTGCTGGATTATTGGACGTTATTGGCAATAGTACTCCATAAAAAAGGATGGGGGCTCCATGCAACTCAAAAAGCAATCCCATACACAAACTTATTTTGCATTGCAAAGGAAAATAAAGGGTAAAAGCAAATATCAGCAGAACTTTAAATTGCGTCTGTACATACAGTATCGTAATTTTGTAAAGTGTGTTTGGATTATTTAGGTATCCGAGTTAAATTGATAGTTTAATCTGCAAAAACTAACTATTTTTATTTTACCAGGTAAAGCCCATTGATCAGATACGACCTGGCCACAAATGATAGCTCAACGGAAGTGACATTTCTAGCAGCCAAATACACGCATGTTGATTTTAACTGTGGAGGGAAAAACTGGAGAACCCGGAGAAAAATCCACGCGACCACAGGGAGAGAGAGAAAGACATGCCAACTCGGGATCGAAGCCACGGCCTCCTGTATACAAGGCGAGGTAGTTAACATCTGGCCACCGTGGCGGGATTTGTTCAACTCCAGTCCTTGTGGCTCTCAACACTCCGCCTTTTCACGTTCACCAAGCTTCAATATTCAAATAAAAATCAGGCCATTCCATGCCCCACGGGCCCAATGATTGTCAACAAGCCTCGCGTAGAGAGCGACGGTTCAAATAAAGATTGAGGTGTCGTGCATGCACGCGGCCATCAGGCCTGTGAGGGGTGTAAACACCTACTTGATACTTGAACACAGAAGACTTGTGAATGTGAAGAGGCATTGTGAGGGCAGAAGTTTGGGAAACTCTGACCAAAGAAACTAATAATGGCAGCGAGAACGCAGGAACATCTTCTATCACTCTCCTCTGTAACTTTTTTAAACTGTGTTTTTCTGTTAAAAGTGGTTCAGAATTCATTGAGCTGTCCGTGGTACAGTTTTTTTTTCCACGTCAGAAAGCCATGTCTTTGTAAACCAAGCCGTAACGTACATTATCGTTGCATGCCTGTTATCATTGGGTCAAATTCCTCGCATTCGTGAACGCACAATGATATTCTGGTGATTGTATGAATTACTCGCGATCGAATTTATGGGCAACTCCCCGCTGTGTACGAATCCCGCTGAGGTCATGTGTTACGCATTTCACCCCATACTCTCCACAGCTGCGCCACAAGTGAAGAAACGCACTTCTGGGCGCTGGGCGCAAGACGCAGTAAAAACTCATGCGCGGATTAATGTTACCGAGGCCTTTTTTTTTCGCCACGCGTAATCGCTGCACAGATGGGTCATTTGACTCTCGCGCAACACGATGGGCTGGTGGGTGCTCGCGCAGGCGGAAGGAGCATCAACACCGCGTCCTTGGGCCGTGCGCGAGAGCACGCACGGCACGGCCAAATTAGCGGCGGCGGGACGCACGTGGCACCTGCAGCTACTTCCGGACGTTCGCACGCTCGCACGGCGATAATTTACACTCGCGTCGAAAGATTCCACGTTCCAGAGACAGACGCACGGCGGCTCGACCCGGCGTGGCAAAGGCGACGTGGTGAATCGCGCTAAGACATGCGCTCGTTCCTGGGCTCCGAGATGGCGCTGCATGGGGGTAGTACGGCAAGTAGGTTATTGACAATGATGTTGTCTACACAGGTTATTTTTTTTGTCTGGACACTCTGCATGCAGCCACGTACGTGATAGCACTGGCAAGCGGTCACCGATTTCTATCCACAAAATACATCTCTTGGTGTCTCCCTCCTAGTAACTGCAAAGATCGTCATCCGTCTACTTCTACAAGTCCACTGCGCTGGGACCTGCTCCGCCCACCCCACCTCCCCCAAAGTTTAAAAACTCCTCGACCAAGCTGCCTGTGGGTAACAATTAGGGCCGAGATGACGAAACGGTGACGAGAGAACGGGGTCACGAGATGATTTAGAGGAAGCGCCACCCCTTTGCCGGTGCACGCACAGCTGCACTTGCAAAAGCGTTCGCACGCGCGAGCGAGCGAGGGGGCATTGTGGCGTCACGTCAATCCCATCAGCGCGGGGTCACAACCCCGTGAGCCCGGTGCGAGAACGTACCGCCAGGCACACGTGCAAGTGGGGCCCCGTCACGCGGTGTTTGTAAAGTGTGCACACTCGCGCTGATTCCTCTCCAAACAAACTATGCCGCTCGTTCTCAACCGCTGTGTTACACTCTGTGCTCCCAAGTTGACTCTGCACGAAGTGTGTGTTTTTTTTAAATAGACATAAAACGCCCGAGCGAGCTTCTGTCGGAAGCTCAGAGCCAGTGCTGCAAATTCCACATCCATGTGACAGTAACCGGTCTCTTGCAATGGATTTCCACTGATAATAAGTAGATGCTGGTAGCTCCACTGGGATGATCGGCTTCAAGTTGACCACCCAAAAGGGAATTGAACTTGCAACATATTACAAAAAAAAGTTTAACTATAGCGCCGCATGGCCGCGGGCAATATGTAATTATTTATTGAACAGGAAAGGCTTGGGTATTTGTTTTTCCTCTTACAAAGTCTTGTCAGAGTCCTTACTAAGTTTGTGTTTTCACGCGTGCAAAAATAAATGTGCCCACAGAATAGACCAAACACGAGTGGATAACACTCAAACATCCACCTGGGATAGGCCAGCAAACTTCTTTCTGAACTGCAGTAAACCTAGATTATGGATGGACTTTACTAACCCATTGGTCTCCCTGTAATCCTGCAGCAAGTGTCTCTGACACACTGCGAACCACCAACCCCACCTCAAAAGTCTTGGATCCCAGGCACGCATCACCATGAATGACACCGCATTCAGTTCAGTTGCTCACATCCTATCCCACCCAGCTGTTTCATGCTCTTCTTTTTAACGTACCCAACTGCCCAATAAACAGCATTATGCAATACTCTGCGTGGATGCTTGAAGAGCTGTTGGAGAGCCTGTAACATGCTCCATGTGCAGAACATAAAAAAACACGAGCAAAACTTTGAGCAATGTTCATGTTCAGGAGGAGGAGAACGTTTTATACTGTATATATATCACACCTACCCTTATGCACGACTGTAACACTTTCTGGATGGGGTGACCTACAAATGAACTCCAATAACCTTGCTGATCTCGTCAGGGAACATCAACCATCAGATGCACTTCTGCGGCCGTCTGTAACGCTCCGCCTTCCGATATTAGGAAGCCACTGGAGCTATGCACTTTTAAATCATCTAGATTGAAAGCTAATTTCTTGAGAATTGCTTTTAACGTTTAGTTTGTTGCGCTTCCCCCGCACTTCCGATCAGCACGGTTGTCTACGTACGGTGCGAAAGAAGTTCAACATACACACACACATACGAATCGGTGGCACAGTGGTTGCCACAGTGCGATACGGAGCTGGCATCCTGAGATGGATTCCCAGCCGCGGCTAAAACATCAGTGATATCTGAACCAGCCCTTGAACTCACCCTTAGTCTCAGCAACCCAAACTGACCAAACATGGTCAAGTATGGTTAAACCACCTACAACCAACAGTGTGGGTGGGGAGAAATTCGTCCCAGCAATGGAATGACAAAAGGCTTTAAGTTATTTTATAACGTGACTGTATTGTGCTTACTGTGCATGCAGTTGTGCAACAGCAACGTAATCGCAATGTACAGTGCGATGTTGTGGCACGTCTGTGTTGAATTATATCAAGTCAAGGCCCCAACATATCTCCCGGTTCATATGAACAATGGCGTGGCACTCATCTCGAATGGCAGCCCCTGAGCCAGCAATGGAAATTCCACATTTCAATGCCAGGCGCCATCCTCTTCGCAAGACAACCACTGACGACTCCCCACGGTCGTGGTGGCACACCAACCACACAGTGCCACATGGCAAGGATGTTGAAAAAAGGGGCCGTTTATGTAACATCGATGCCTGTTAATGTTGACCTAACTGGAGTTCTATCTCAAGTTTCCCTTCATATTTCCCGAGGCTTTATAAAGTAACAACTGTATATATATAAATGTACAAACATAACAATGAGCCACTGCTATCTTGTGCTTAGATTATATGGGCCAGGTGGGTCAGCGGTAGAGCAAGCGGCTCGCAATCGGAAGTTTGTGAGTTTAAGGTTGGGTCGGGGTTGACTCAGCCCACCATCCCTCTGGGGTTGATAAAAAAATTACCACTTTGTGGGGATGTCAACCTTGGTTTTCTTATGAAGAGGCTCGACCTCCATCCCCTGCCATAGCAATGAGGAATTTCCACCACTGGCTCTGAGCACCAATGCCTCAATCAATTCTCCTTTGAGCAACAGCAGCAGCAGCGGATGGCTTTGAGAGTGCTACTCACCCCAAATACCGCATGTATGGTGACATTCAACTTGCATCATCATATTTTACTCATCGAGTCCTTTGACACGAAAGGATATGGGTTTGATTCGCGAATATGAGAGGAAACCTTAGTATCCGGAGAAAGCTCACACACACACAAGAGGGTGGAATTAAAAAAACATATTTCGTATACAATGTTCAATGATTAACACTGTGCATGCTACAAGATCACGATCCCCCGTGTAGCCTTAATGGACTTTTAGGGCAAGTGTTGTTAGTGAGGATTTATGAAGGCCGGCACGGCACACGACGGGGTGGTTGGCTAGCACCATACCCGGCCGCCTTTGTCTCCCTCGTGGTGATGTTTACACACCGCACCGGTTGCAAATTTTTGAAGCTGAGTCGACCTAGGGGAGGCCCAGGACCAAGGCCAGATAATTGTCACTGATGTTGGTGGTGGTGAGTGGGACTCGAACTCGGCTCGCCAGGTTCATAGAGCGCAGCACGCCAACCACTGCGCCACCGGCATGATACACACACAGTCTCTAATAGAGTTCCAAGCAATGGATTGTTGGTGCATTTTTTGCAGCGCGCAAGGGGCTAATGGACTGTTCACGTGATCTTAATCCATCAGCCGATAACCCAGCCCACCACGCCCTTATCTAAACATAGGCAGGCGCCAAGAGCCACACAACTCCCTTGAAAGGAAGGCACACACCCAGGATCAATGTGTTATCACACTCCTAATGCAATTGGCCTATGCTGGGTGCACAGTTAGACACATTATACTCCACAACGCATTAAGTGCCATTAGAAGTGGGATAATATAACAATGTGTATATATTTCGATTTAAAGCTTTCGTGACTGCAGGGATTCATCTTCTTGGTTCTTTTTAAAATTATGTTTTATTTTTATTATTTCCCTTCTACGTGACTTTACCGAAAGAACCAAGAAGAAAAATGTATATATACACACAAAAGTCATTCATATTTTTGTAATGCATTATTGTTTTCTTATGTTTTATATTGTGTTTGATTTAATTATTTTCATTGTTGTTGTTGTTTCCAAATGAGCAATGTAAGGCAAATCAATTGCTGTGTTGGGTTTTGTAAAAGTGTACAGTAAAATGCGTTTGGAATTTTACATGAAGAGATGTATAAAATATCACAGCAAAGCTAACAACAAAAGCCAACCGTGAATAAAAGAAAATGACCCCGTGGAGAGTGTAAGTTCTCTTGCCAAAATAGAAAACGTACATAAACCATGTGCTTATGAGGATGATTTTACAAACAAGCTCGCGTTGTCTGGCTTCGTTCATAATTAGCTGGTCTTACACTTCCAAGGACTGCCTTGGTTCATTTCAAGGTTTGCTCGCCACAGCTGTGGGCTCACGACCACAATTACTGAAGGTCGTGTTGATGATTTTTTTTGTTCCGTAGCTGCTAACAATGAACGAGTCATTAATCACCGCAGTAAAGGTTAACGTCCACCCCTCCGATACCCATCTTGATTGAATGCGCCACTTTGAACCCAAAAGTGCCCAAGCGCTTCCGAAAGATTACGATTGAGCTCCGGCATGCTTGGCGACGTACTATAAAAATGCTTTAGGTTCGGGTTGGTGGACCACAAAGAGATGATCGTGTGTCCGAAACCCCGCGACTGGGGGAAACGAGCTGCCTGAAAGAGGCAGTACAGCAAATAGGCTGCTTGTCGAATAATTTTGAATTTTCGTTTTTATTTTATCCCCTGGTATATGTGGGGGGGGGGGGGAATTCTCTCAATCTGCATCTATCCGAGATGAATCCGATGAGCTATGCAGCTCTTTTTCACAGATGTCTAGTAGGGGCAGGTCGGAAATTTACAACAGCAAACCGCAGAGATTTTCTTCCTCCAGTGTAAATAAAATGCACGGGTCAATCATGCCTGGCACTGCGCTCCTCAAAATGAGACTTTGGAATCACTGATGCTTTCCCAGTTAAAGCTATATTAGTAATACTGTATTCGAAAACATGTATCACACTGTAAAAAACACTTTTCAATGACCTCTTAAATCAGTTCATAGTTTCTAAATGTCTCTAACTGATACTGGCAGTGGTTTATCATTCGTAACATTGTCTAACCTGTATTTCTCCTCTACAACTTCATTTAAATGCTTGGCTTTTTTTTCCAACAATGAGGAATGCAAACAAATCAACTGCATATAAACATGAGATACTAAAACAACAGACCCATTAAAAGACCTGTGTCTACAAAAATAACCAAATCCCATGTGAACATAAAACAAGCACGCATTTCGATCAGCCACAATGCTTATAAAATGTTTCCTAAAACGCTGACTTAGGACAAACAACCCCGTTTCTGACGGAACAAAAGCATGGCTTTTTTTTGTTCTTCCCACGGATGAACGCACTTAAAATTCTTTGTTCACAACTTCAAATCTTCTGACATCCAGCGGCACATTCTAGTCGGTCGACAGATCAGATGCAGGTCACTTTTAAACTGCCCCTGCGTGCCCTCTCGCACGCCGTGTGACTTTCACCTCGACGCCTTCTTTCCTTCACATTGCCGAAGCACGGAATTCACGTGAGCGCGCTCGCTCCAAAAAAAACTTTAATCGCACACACAGTGGATCGTTTTTTGCTATGAAAACCGCAAATCTGGCTTTGAACATTGTCCAAGTGACAGCAACATTAATAACGCTCTCTCTTCTGAGCTTCTGGTAGCTCGCTGGAGGTTCAGGGGGTCGAAGGTCGGATGGAAGAGGTCAGGGCAAATCCCAGCCCAATGTGTTTGCGATTAGAGAACGGCTGGAGTCTGTAGCATGACTGCATTTTCTGCCCCCCTCCCGCCCCTCCAAAGTTTTTCATCTCATAGTGATAGTTCCCAAACTCTGGCCACACTTTAATACGGCCGAATGATACGGTTTTTTTTTACAAAAAAGTGTCATGACTAAAAATACACGCCAACGTCCGTGGTTGACGTGAAGTGGCACCCATGTTGGCGAGCTTGCCCGTCCCTTTTGAAATCGGATCCTGTACTTAGCGCGAGAGCCAAAACACGGCTTTTATTTGTACATTTTACTGGAGGAAAAGTGATACCGCGAGTGTTTCAAAAACAGTCGTGTACGCTCTTTTATCGTGCAAGCGCAAGGGTTCACTTGCAGCGAGTTGCGGGAATTTTTGTTTTAAACGCCGCCTGTGGGTCTGCTCACAAACACCCTTACAGGATCTCACTTGAACGCCCAGTGTGCTCATTCACCTTTGAGCAACGATCGTTTATTGAGTTGAGACTATAATTACGTGTGTGTGCACTTACATAAATACGAATGCGTATGATATTTACATTTTCCCAATACGCAAAGGATATTCCGTCCATTTTCTATACATAATACAGGTACTGCACACAACCAATGCTTTTTGTTTAATGATTTATAAATAACCAAGGTTAGCGTTGATACAATGCAACATTCACCACACTTTGTAAGTTTTGTAAGCGTTCAATGCAAGCATGACATTGTATTGCTCAGTCATTTGTCAATCCACTGTTGGATGACGCCCTCCCCACAACATTTCTGTTGTGTGGGCTGTTTGGTTATACTTCACGCGGACAACACGCATGGCGCACGGCAGCGCAGGCACACGAACGGCACGGTAAAACTTCAAATGAAATCAGGATCTTTCCGTGCAGCTATTTCCCTTTGAAGTTTCACTGTATCTCGAACCTGCTAAGCTATGCATGGCTGCAACATCTTTTCGCATTGCCACACATCAAGTGGAGAGCGAGCGAGAGAGAGAGAGAGCGTGGGGGGGGGTGATTAAAAAATGTCTTTAATCTCCACATAAACCTTCATGTCCCCCCCCAACTCGTGGTCCCCACCTGGGTGGAGCAGTGAGCCAAGTTGTCCACCCTTCACTGGGCCCTGTCACGTCCAACTCAGGGCTGCTGTCCGCGGATTTTCTGTTCCCCACCCCCCCTACTCGGCGTTTGGCTTCTTTGTGTCGGGATCGTGTTGAGTTGGAAGAAAAATAATTTAGAGAAATGTTTTTTTTTAAACACGGCGGTGGTGAGCGGTACGCCGCGACTCATGATGGCTCCACGGTCCACACACATCGATGGTTTCCGCACCGTGGCCCAAAACGGTGGCAAATCTTTGCCACCGGAAGCCGCGGCGCGTCCCCAGCGTCGTCGCGTGCAACGGGGGAGAGCCGCGTTTGAGTTCACGTCCACGGAGTTCCAAGCGACCGGGCGCCCCCGAGGCACCGGCAGAGAACGACGGGGGTGCTGCGTTGGCGCAGAGTGGGATGCGTCAGGCAGGCCGTGCGCACGCACGGCAGACGAGGCGAGTGACTGCGCACAGCTTCCCCGAACTTTTGAATTCAATTATGTTTTTTGAAAAATTGCTAATTGCATCCGTGGCAGATTTTTTTGTTAATATGCGCAAATGTGTGCGGCTGTTTGTAGTTTCGTTTCCCCGCTTGCCTCAAAACATGGGGCATGCTTTTTCTAAATTACGCTAATAGGCATGCATTGTTATTCCTGTTCGAGGTAGGAGGTTTGTAGTAACGAGTGGAGTTTAAAGCCTGCTGTTAACGAGCAACGACGCCACAGGGGTCTACAAGACGACTCTTTGAATAACAGCTCTTAAAAGGTGACTAACGCAACGACTAATGAATCGCCGCTACTTTATTTTGGTAAGTTCGCAAAAAAAGCGGCGACAATGCCACCACATCTCGTCTGCTCTGATGAAAGACTGGCCTCTGCCATAGGAATGTGGAACTTACACTGGCACAGGGCCACCAACAAAGGTGAGCACTGCTCCATGCTCATTTGAGCAGGGAGACTCTTAAATTGCAGAAAGACATTAACACCAACAACAATAATCGTGCCACCTTCAAAATCAAACTTGAAAGTTGAGTTTTCAAATTATTATTTTTTTAAGATACATTTTTGCCGAAGGTTGTGTCTGCCTTTCATGGTGGTTTCACCCATTTGGCCCATGTGCTCGAAAACAAGAGAGGAGAGGAAAGTGACCAAAGGCTGGTCTGGAACGTTTTCTCTGTCCCTGATGAAAATTGCATCTGTCGATACTGAATCAATTTACACGCTCTGTCCTCCACGACGTGCGTGGCAGATTTATGTCTTTCAGAGAGGAAAGTAAAACTGAAATAACTCACGCAGGAGACCGACGCGTCTCTCCCCTTCTTTTTTTTAGGTCAACTTGAGACACTGAGACTAGTGATACCACTGTGAAAGGCCCTATTCACGCCGTGCGATATGAGCCGGATGCAATCGGTCCGAACTAAATGCTCATAACTGGTGTTTGTACAAACGACTTCAGTCTTGGTAACACCAACAGCTACAAAAGCTGAACGAAGGCCGTCAAGATCTCATGTAGTCGACCGAACGCTGCCACGGGGAAATCATCACGTTGACTCAACATTCGTCCATCAATATTGACGGACGAATGTTGTGCACTCTATCTACTGCTTTGTGACTTGCAGATGGAAGCGAAGCGGTGGCTGCCAAGCTGTCAGCTCTTTCCAGTCAATGTATCGTACAACATCATGCAAAACAAGGAGTTCCTGAAGAATTGCATTGTGGTCATCTTGTCTTAAGTCATCATATAAGTGAATTGAGAAAATGTGACCAACCCCGAGGCAGCAGTGACAAGATCAATGCAATGCAGTTCTTTAGGAACTGGTGGTTTTGCATAATGTATGAGGGCGAGAGCTATTTGTACATCCACAGCACATTTTTTTTTATCATTGTAGAAACATCTTGTATCCGACTTGCACTAATTTGTTCTGTTGTGATAGATTTTACCATAATTTACAGATACAAATTTCCTTGACGTCAATTGTTTTTGTGCTTTTGCGCATTCTGAGTGAAGTTTAACAAACACGTAGTCTGCACTTTGTAACTTTCAAGATTTTTTTCCTTAGTTCGGGCCGAATTCTTGTTAGTAAAGTACTTGTATTGGTAAAAAAAGAAGATATATACACGAGATGAAAACAGGAAATGCCTTTTAAATCAGGAGATGGCTTAAAACTATTTCATGGCCAGTAACAAGCATTCAATAAATATGGTTCTGGCATGTTCATTGCCATATAATTATTTGTTTGTTTGCTTTGAATCATGCGGGGATTTGTTTCACCCAATGAAGCTGATATTTAACATCTTGAATTTCTTCTTGCTTTCCTCCATTAGGAGCGTTGTAAAATGGAATAAATTGACGGTTAAAAAAAATTACCGCTGGAAATACCTTGCTTTCTCAGCGGAGGGTTTAGCAAATTACAGTAGAGAAAAAAAAAGTCAAACTTGAGTCACTTTGACAAATCAACTTGAATGGTCTGGCCAGAACTTTCCCAGGCTCCCATGCTCGCAATGCTCACAGAGGCTCTGAGCTGAAACGAGCATTGAGCTGAGGACATCCCCCATTGGTGGTCCTGAGCCAGTGGTGGACATTGCACATTCCTGTGGTAGGGATCGAGACTACCCATACTTCAACCACTCTTCAGGGGCAGAGGGGTGTACAAGGAGATTGAGGGTGAGGTAAAACTATTCAACGGTTTATTTTATTTTAGTAAAACAAGGCCCACTCAGCTATATAGCACTTTTTCACAAGCGACCTGGCTACCACAAACGAAGGGTCAACTTAGTGGCTTATCGTGTGGAAATGTCAAGTAGCCAGATACTCTGAAAGCGTGATGTTGATTATAAATGTGAAGGGAAAAACCGGAGGACTCGGGTAAAAATCCACGCGACCAATCGGAGAACGTGCAAACTCCAAATATACAGCAGGCGTCAGGGTCGGGATGGAATACATGACCTCCTGTATAGCCAGGCGAGGTAGTGAACATCTCGCCACCACAGAAGTATGTGATGGAATGGGACATGAGGGCGGCGGATGTGACGAGAGAAGAGACACAGAAGGGGAGTTTATTGAAAAATATAATTTGAGTGACTGTCCCCCCCTTGCGAATAAATGAGATTTTTTTTTGGCTTAGAAGAACAAGACGAATTGGAGTTAATCAGTGAGAGTTTCAACAGAGACAGAAAACAACTGCGTTGAACGGACAAGTTAAATGCACGTTGCAACTTTAGAATTAACCTGCCTAGCAAGATTGCAGTCCCACCTGCATTGAAACTTAAGCTGTTTACACACTGATGTCACGAATGCATTTCAGACTGGAATTTGTTGGGGGGGGGGGGAGAGAAAAAAAAACACATCTTGTGTAGGAGTTTAGTTTAAAGAAGGAAACAAAACGCCTTTAAGAACTTACTTTAAAGCGTACATTGTAAATGTTTGAATTGATCAGTTCAATCTGGTATGTGCTGACCCCTTGTCGGTATTCACAGTGTCCGCAATGAGGCGAGTTAAAATGTTATGCCACGTCGATATGCCCTACGAAGCTATTACTTTCACCGACTCTCAAACACTGCAGAAGATACCTTCCCATACACTTTGATGTCATCTCCAACCATCAATCACTACGTTCCTATTTTCTTTTCAGTCGAATCACTGGCCAACATGTCACCCAAACAGTACTGTACATATGCGTGTATGCCGAACTTCTTTCGCACAATACGTAGCCAACCGTGATAATCGGAGGTGCGGGGAAGAATACAATTTGTTGTGGCGATGTGGGGGGGGGGGGTGGGGGGAATAACGGAAGATCATATTCTTTGGTTCTTTCTGTAAAGTCACGTCGATAGAAAATAAAAGCCAAAAACCCACGATGTTTCGATCGCAAAACAAGCGGTCTTCATCAGAAGCTCGTGTTGCGATCGAAACTAACGTCGTGGGTTTTTTGCTTTTATTTAAAATTTTATTTGAATTTCCTTTGTATTCTCTATCTACGTGACTTTACCGATAGAACCAAAGAATATGAATTCCTGCAGTCACGAAAATTTTAAGTCAACATTGAATGGGAGATCCTAATATTTGTATTCACAGGTGGTGGAATTTACTTCCGTTAACCTGCACGGTTATCCACAGGCAAATGCAAATAATGCAATTCATTTGCTGCCACTTCTGGGTCACTCGTCTTAGACAATAAGATGAAGTTAGCACTTCTGCTAGGCGACTGCTTCCCGGTCACGCCTAAATCCCACGGAATATTGCGGGTAACAGGAAGGATCCATCTGCAGACAATGGAACTTCACCAAATGGGAGATAATAGGGATATCAGATATTAGGGCGTCGGATAAAGAGGAATTTTACTGTGCGTATCATCTCAAGGAAGTGTTTTGTAGCGACAGCGGCGATAAAAAAAAATACGGCGCTCTCACCCTTCGCTACATATGTAGCCTCTTTAAAAAGTGTTTAGGCAGTTAATGTTTATTTATTTATTTGCACGGTCTATTTCGCTTGGTTACCACATGTGGTTTGTTATAATAGGACGGTGTTTTTGCCAGCGAAACACATGTGGCGTATTACAGTGCAAACGCAGGCTGTCCTTAGCCTGTGGCGGAGAAAGAATCCTGGGCAACGCGCGTCCACCTCCATTATCGTTTGGCCCCCGTGTGCCAGCAAAAACCTCGCATGCCATGGGGCAGCGCAGATAACGCACACGCAAGGCGCGTGGCACCAGCATGAAAATAAACACGTTCCTTAAGGAACGCTGTTGTGAATTTATAATTGCGAATAAGCATTTTGAGTAGAGTACGTATGCTGACGTATGCATGTAGAACTTCTTTCGCACCGTGCGTAGCCAACCACGCTAATCGGAGGTGCCTCAAGTTTCCGCGAAAAGCTAAACCGCGTGCGCGCATCCATGAGCGCAACACACGTTCACACACCAAGGCAAAGGTGTACGTACACAATCTAGACTGGCGGGGGGTCAGTGCTCTGAGCGAGCACCCATTAAGGTCAAGCAAAGCACATAACGGGGCTAGCGTGGTCAGCATGAGGCCTGGCCACTTTTGTCACCCCAGTGCTAATGTTGACCACGGCACACCAGCCATTAGTTTAGGGGGTTAAGTCTACCGCTGTAACCTGTGCCCAACCGTGCCTTGTTCCTCTGGCATTGATCTTCAGCTTGGAGCACCCTGTGATGTCTTATTGGTCCAGCTCTGTGTCACTCTCTCTCGAGGCCGCAGCATTGATGGACAGAAGAATACGACACAGTACAAAAATCCAGCCCAAGTCACTGGGATTGTGGCACAGTGCATCAACTAATTGTGCCGCCATTGGCCCACAACACAAACACAACCATATACAGTGAGTGTTCGAGATACATGCATGCCAGTTTAACAGTCGACATACAGACGAATGAACAATACAATGCAACAAACACCCCCGTTAACAGGAACCCTACTCACACAAAGCACGTTGGGCTGCATAATTTTAAAACCGTCTTTAATGTGATCAGATAACAAGAGGGCCTTCATCACTCACAGCCTGCTACTGATGGAAATGAATACCCGTGTGGGTCCACACATGTGCCTGTGTTGGGGACACACAACTCACAACACATTCAAAAACAAGCGGGCCGCTGTTGCGCTCATCAGATGAGGAGGAGGGCCCCCGATGCAATATGGCGCCAAGGGCAGAAGGAAAATTTGGAAATGTGCATAGCCTCTTCGTAGCCAGGGAGACTCCTGAGCACAGAAACCTGACCTCTTAGCCAGCCAAACCCAGGAGACAAAGGCAGCCTAGCTACATCCTTCCTACTCCATAACCTGCCCTCCCCTCTCTCGCACAGTGCCCCCTCTCCATCCCTTCCCGACTAGGCCAGAACAGCCCTCAGGGCCAGCCGTGTCCACTCTTCAGACCGTGTGAAAAGGGAGCGAGCCAGATGCAGGACGTAATAACAACACGCGCACGTAGATACTCGCTCACGTACGTTCACGCACGAGCACGTGTACACACACGAAAAGACAAAGATCAGCCGTGTAGCCTTAACAGACTGTTGGGGCAAGTGCTGTTAGTGAGCAGCTATGAAGGCCGGCACGGCACACACGGAGGTGGGTGGCCAACAATACGCCCGGCCGCCTTTGTCTCCCCAGTGGTGATGTTTACCCACCGCACCAGGTACTCATTTGAGGCTGAGTCGACCTCGGGGAGGCCCAGGACCGGTTAAGATAATCGTCACCCGTGTTGGCCATGAGCAGGAATAGAACTCGGGATGCCGGGTTTGTAGTGCAGCGTGCAAACCACTGCACTACACACGCACACAAATCTGCACGTAAGAAACGCGTTAACAGACACTCATGCCCGCACACACAAGCGCATGTATAAAAAAGCAAACAAACAAGCGTACACACACACACAGATGCCCGGCAACCCCTTTGGGGAAAATGATAACAAAGAAATAGTGCGGAGCGGTCGCCGCACGTGCAACTCTATTGATATAATGTGGACGTTTTAATGCTGCAACATCTGTCAATGACGAGGCCCCCGTGAAAGGGCAAATGGTTCAACGTCACTGCTCGTAGAAGTGCCTCTGCACTAGAGCTCTTTCTGGAGGGTAAATTTGGCCTACTCTTCCAGCCTGCCCTAGCACACGAAACACATCGAATTACTAAACTGTGGTGCACCCATTTGTAATGCTGGCCTGGCAGAGTTGGGGTGGATTCAGGAAACCTGCACTGCTTTTTCGACTGCCGCGCCGGGAGATGGAATCCGAGAACCTCTGCATCGCAACTCCGGTCCTCTAAACCATCTCTGCCGCAGCAGCATCCCTTCCGGACGCGCGGTGGGATAAAATAATAATAATGATTATTATTTTTGTTAAGTCATTAGGACGCCTCCCAATGTCCGACTCGTGCGGTCGCCAGCGGTCATTGTCTCGGCGAGCGCCCGACGAGCTCGTCTCTGTTCATTGCGAGGCGACGCGGACGATCCCGGAGAGCTGCGTGCACACTTCCCTCCTCGGTTTCCTGCGATCGCTTGCCAGGAAAATAATGGGGGGGGGGGTGGGGTAACGTTTTACCCCGCATTTTCCCTAAAAGCCAGACATCCTGTGTTGCTTAAAAGATCTGCGCTCGTACGTACCCAGCGCGGACGACCTCCATCCGATCAATCATGGCCCCCTGCGTTCCGCGGGTTCGCCGGGAGAGAGAGAGTCTGGGGGACCGAGCAATGAGCCTCGCGGTACTTACTCAGGAAGAGAGCACGCGCGCGCACGCGCGCCAACTAAAACTGTGGTGGCGGGGGAAAAAAAAGGTCAATTTATTTTGGGTTTTCCGCAGTGATGCGTTAGTAGCAGCCGTGGGGCCATTTGGTACGGTGCCTGATATGCCATCGTGCAGGATGGATTGCATTAACCTGCTAACATTTTGCTAAGCTGTCTCTGTAGACGAGCCCAAGTGAAATTTTCTCCGGCGCAAATGCTGCCAATATCAACTCCAACACTCAAATGTTTCAAACACCAGTTGCTAACGGAAGGCTCGTGGCATTTTATGGGAATATCTCAAGGGCATGTGCAGATGCATTGGACTCTTTTCAATAATCATACACACACATGCTGCAAGCATTGTACATGGTGCAGTTGTTCAAATGATAACGCAACGCTAGTGTTTGTACAAGACTTATAAGAGAAATCGGTTTTATTCAAGTACTGGAATAACACAGCATATGCATTCTACATAGTGGTGACAAAATTGACGCACAGCCTGAATTGACGTGCAGTACAGGGGATCTCCCCATTTCCACGCTGATGTGTGGGAGGAACTTCACAGATCATATTATCCAAAGGTTGCCTGCCTTTTTTACTCCACATATCTGTGAAAAATGTGCCAGCAAAAAAGGAAACATTCAAGCACTGCGGAAAGATGCAGATAATAGGAAAAATGCTTATTCAACTCATCTTATCCAGGAAGAATATACAACATATTTCAGTGATGTATAATCATGTCATGACAATGCTACCGACTACTATACTCTAAGCGTACCATTCCCACCCTAAAAGGCACTCACACACACATACAGATCATTCAGACACTTCCCAAGAATTCCGTGATTGTGTGAAGCAGAAGGCAGGCATTCGAGTGGATCCCTATCTTTTGAAGTGAATGAGCGTGAATCCTGATCCAGAGAGGCAGCCTATTGCCTTCCTAGAGAGACTACCATAGGTGGCACCAATGGAGAGTGAAGTGGGGATTGCAGAAGGGTGGAGAGCCACTCGACTTTAATCAGCTCTTGGCAGCATCACACAAGCCAGAGGATGTTTGAAAAGGGACGCGGCGTTACCATGGGCACGCTACGCCCCAGGCCTCCCCCCTCCTCCTCCGCACCCTAACCCCAGGGCCAACGCCTGGCGGTCTCATCCCAACATGCACCGCAGAAACTGCTCGGTTTCTGAGCATGGTAAATTGTACTTGTTATCATTGCACAAACGAGCCTAAAATTCACCACTGTCTTGAGGCTGCGACAAAAGTTCTCCGTTGTAATAATGAATATTTGTAATAATGAATTTGGGAGAGGTCATTAGAACAATGTTTTACATTCCATGGCTTAACGGTGGCACTGTGGTTAGAACACTCAACTCAACATTGAGCGGTTGCAAGTTCAAATCTCGGTTAAAGCTGAACATTACCCATCTTCCCTCTGAGGTTGATAAAAAAAAATGAGTGCCGCGTTGTACAACTTTTCAAGTGTTACATAACAGCATAGTGACCTTTACACTATTACATGTACCGTACCGTACTATAACGCTACGGTGACGATTAGTCCTCCAAAGAAATATTATGAAATGCAATACGTTTGCAGAATACCGACTATAAATGTGGTGCTAAAAACGAGACCTTACATCATTTGCCAGAGGCTTACTGATGTCATCTGATTTCTATAATTGACTTCTAGTCTTCCAGCGAGCTAATATTGACTCAACTAAAGGATTAGGACACTTACTGGACACCATCCAATTCTCAATACCCTTGAAGCTTTACTGTATGCTTTTCTGGCAGCCAAGTCTATACTTGTGAGACCCGTGGGCTCTTTATAGCAAATCACCACCAAACACACTTAAGGAGCTGCGATACATAGATTTGGAGACAAGCAATATGCCGCAATGAATCAGCTGAAGGAAGTGTTCGCTTGGACAGGAGTGGATGCAGCTCACCGCAGGTGGGTGAAAGATACGATGGTAGTCCACGCGTGGGAAGCGATTTGCTGCTTTTGAAAGCATTTTAAATATGAATTCCTTGAAGGAGAAGACAAAAAAGCACGCCAAATCTGGCCAGAAATACTGCAACGGGATTGGTGGAGCGCACAAAGATGGAGCTGTAATGTGTGCGAGACAGCCACCTGCATGAAAACGAGGTGCATGTAGCAGGCAGTGGAGCAAGTAGCTTCCATACCGACGTGTACAGAGTTTATAGGTTATATATCCTTGTAGTTGTGTGAGTTTTCTCCGGTAATTGAAAACAGCTATTTGTCAAACATCCCAAGCAGGGCTCTCCTTGACGTTTAATTGAGCTTTCATTGACAATATTCGGAAGGTAAAAAGAAAAGTTGTCTATGCTCAAATCAGTATAGATATTTCGCAAACCTGGACCAGTGGTGAAAATGTCACATTCTGGTGGTGGGAACTAAGTTATCCATAGGGCAACCACTGCTTAATTGAACCACCAGGAAGGCTGATGGGCTGAAATGACCATCCAACAGTGATTGAATTCATCACGATGTCTCTGTGTGTTGCGTACCTGACCGAGGAATGGTGTAGAGGAAATAAACGCGCTGTCAACTTCCCAGCAATAATCTCCTCTCCCCAAAGACCAAAGCCGTACCCTCCTTCTCTCCCAACGTTTACTCCTTGGCACTCTCGGATTCATAATCTCTGGACACGCCACTGCATGATAAAAGTGGCTCGGTGCTTAATTAAATTGTTTCCATGTTCGTTTGTCGACCGAAAACGGGCCAAGCACAAACATGTGCACACACAAAGCACACACACACACAGGCACAAAGCTCAGTGCACGAAGTAAAAAGAAATTTAACCTCTTCATAAGCGAACTATTTTATGGAAAGAAAGAATTCCCAGCACAAATATGGCATGTGCTTTTGGCAAGAATATAGGCAAAACCATTAGACTTGGTGCCACTTATGAGAAGTGTTTATGTGCAGAGGAATTCGCAGGAAGCTTGAAATACACGGGATTCCACAATTTTATCTCCAAGATTCGCTTCGGGTCAATAGCCTAGCGGAAAATGCGACATACTTTCGGTTATCAAATATAAGATCGCTTAATTTGCTTGGTAAACTTGACGGCAAGGCTTCTGCTGCGAGTGGCTATGAAAATAATTAGTTTTCGATTCTAAGTTACTGCGCCACTCGGAGTTAACTTAGGCAATTGGTCAAGGATTTTCTTGGAGCCCGATGGCTTTTTTTTGTATTGAACTGCACATTCTTTTCAACAAATAACAACTCTGCTACAATTGGTCCGTGAGCCGCAGGCCGTTATAAGGACTCGTAAATTCACATCTAGATTTTGGTCTACAAGAAAAAAAAACATCGTATAATCTTGTTTGTGATTTTTTTTTCTTAAGATTTAATCTTAATACTTCCCCCCCTCCACATTAAATGTTAAGGAAATAGAACGCAGAAAATAGAAATGAGTGACGTGACTCACGTGTGCATCACTTCCGTTTTTTATAGTGGGACCCACATCACAGACCCTATAGTGGGACCCATATCACGGACCCCATAGTGGGACCCATATCACGGACCCTATAGCAGGACCCTTATCACATACCCTATAGCCGGACCCATATTACAGACCCTATAGTGGGACGCATATCACAGACCCAATTATCCTCGGGGTTATCTGTCAATTGATACAAATTGTTCGCGAACAAAAATGGCGAGGAAAATAGGAGGCGTGGATAACAGGAGTTCCGTGTAGTGCTATATTATTTACGTTTTCGATTTCACATTGAGAGGTTTATTTTTGCTAAATATGATAGATTTTCAAATACTCCAAATA
Organism: Lampetra fluviatilis; assembly: GCF_964198595.1. Taxonomy (NCBI): domain Eukaryota; kingdom Metazoa; phylum Chordata; class Hyperoartia; order Petromyzontiformes; family Petromyzontidae; genus Lampetra; species Lampetra fluviatilis. The sequence goes on along the minus strand of NC_136303.1, from coordinate 8,968,675 downwards.
TAAAGTATATATAATGCTAAGGATAACTATTTATGCTTTGGTCAATCGAATGCTCGGTGAAAGCATATACACACCGTGTCGGTTATCGGGGCATGGTTGACCATACTTCACCATACTGGTCAATGGGGGTTTGCGAAAGGGAAGAAACACAGTAACGATCGTGTGATAAGATTTCTGACTGACATGAAGCATGTAAAGAGGTGAAAGAATGACTCATTTATGTAACATTGCAATTCAACAAATGCGAGACAAAAACCATGAATTTAAAGTTCATTCTCGTCACCTATCAAACTGTCCTAGAGGACAGAAATACCTGGCCTGGTGGGACTGGCTCACACATGCAACTCACAATAAATCCATCACCTCTTTAGGGTAAATAAATTAAGCACTACTACATGGGGAGTTGAAAGCGAGTGGGCTACCTTGTAAAGAGACTGGCACTCACTACAGGAATGTGGAATTTCCATTGAGCAAAGGAACACTTTAACATGTAGTCTAGCTATGGTACAAAGCACGGTGTTAAAGCGGATACTGTGGCTATTGCTACGGCTGGCTTTGGCGGTGTATAAACAGCTACCAGCAGAGAGCTGATTTTTATCTGGATCTACAGAGGGTGCTCTCTGGTTCATCGGATGGGGCCCTTTGAAAGGGCATTGGAAAAGATCCCAGCAGTGCCTTGCCCCGTAGCTGAACCCAGCCGAGTATTGCGTCCAGAGCTGCGATAACTGGAAGCTATAAGCGTGCAGTGAAGGCACATTGCTACGTAATCACGTGCATTATTAAATAAATGACCAAACTCTGCAACTGTAATAAAACATCACATGAAATAATCATTGAGCAGACAATATACATATCGATATATGTGATAATAGCTCAGTGTGCACTGTTGCAGAGCATTGTGGGTAATACGTGTATATTGGTCTGGAAAGTTCACAGGCACAGAGACTACACAATATTAAATTTGTATGTGGAGAGGTGAACATAGTTCTGTTTATTTTGTTCACGTAAGGGTTAACTTTGATTTTATATTGAGGGCGATTTTTAGCCTCAAGTCAAGTTGTCTTCTGTCTCAACGTCCGTAACGTAGTCATGTTCGGTGGCCCTGAGCACACATTGGAAATTCCACATTTCCACGCACAGTACCAGTCTATCCACAGGAGCGTTGTTTTGACTTCCGACAAAGTGCCATTGCAGACACGATGATGGGCTGCGTCAACCTTTGACAGGGATTTGAACTCACAACCTTCAAACTCAGAGTTGAGTAGGCTGCTCGGGAGGGGGCCACCTGGCCAGATCATTTGAGTGGCGGCAAAATCCTTTTCCGAAATGAGCGACAGACCCAAACAAAAATGAATTAACTCGGAAAAGAGCAGACGTATAAATCAAAACGGTGGGGAGGGTTTTTTTCCACCAACTTTGTTTTGCTTGGTTTTATCATTAAGCTGCTTTACCCAACACCCACCACACCTCCCGAAGCACCCGCTCAAGAAATTCCATTTCGATGATGAATCAATTCTACCATCCATTATTGTCTGTGGAAACAAAACTCTGGCATTCGTCCAAGGAATACAACATTTACAGCACCTTTAACTGGACCTTTCTTTACTTGTAAAACATTTCTAAAATAATTCTGTTTTTAATAACAACAACTTTAAAAAAAGTAAAGAGGGAGGAAAAAAAATTCCCATAAAACATACAGGTGAACCAGGATACGGAATTTCAGGACCAAATAAGTAATGTTTAACATTGTTTAACAAAATACACACAGGACTGTGTATGACCAACACTGAACTGAACTCTATTCGGTGATAGGCAGCGGTGCACGAGCACAATAACAAAACAACTCAACGCATGTATCAACAATACGGTTGCCTTAAAGGAAAAGTTAATAAACTAGATGACGTTTCAGGCAATAGAACATAAATGAGGGACCAGAGAAATAGAGTGGATAATAAGGGTTGTAAACTGCGCTTTACTCTATGTGGCCTGATGAGAATAATATTATAAACATGTTTCCAGAGGGAACAGTTTAAAATAGGCTTAGAAATACTTTAGTAAACTATTAGTCGATGAACAGTTGCCCATTCAGTGTGGTGTGTGCCGATACACATCAGCAGATATCTTGATGGATGTGACAAGATACACATTTCAACACTCGGTGTGCAAAAATAAACGAAACACGGCCATGCACAACGTGTGTTTATGGCATTGTAGTCCACCGTAACACAACACGACATGTGATTAGGGCCTATGTCCGAGGGGGTGTTTGTTATATTAGTATATTATTATAATAAAAAAAACGTCTTTTCCAATTTCGGCACTCACATTCGGAGGAATAATCGAAGATGGTAGCTTTCTTGAGCATAATATGCAATCTACTGCGTGACAGTCTTAATTGGCTTCATTCACGATATCTTGCCATTATTTCCATCAGCCATCTCACTGTGTCGAGGAAGATGTTGTTGTCTATAAGCCGAGCCGCTTTGTGCACCTCCGATTTGCACGGTTGGCAATGTACGGTGCGAAAGAAGTTCAACATACAGTACATGCATTCAGCCAATAGACTGACGGACTTAAATTTATATTTGTATTCGTAGTATACGGGGAGACACAAATTTAAGTTCTGCTTCAATTTTTGTTTACAAAGTTGTGCAGCTGCCTTTAATTTAAGTGCAAAAAGTTTGCAGATGTGATGGCCCGCTTGTTTGATATTGCCCACACAATTAAAGGGGCAGGAACCGGGGTCTCAAACTGGTTAGCCTGGAACTCGAAAAGGTGCATTTGGGCCTGATGCATGTGCACACGTGTGCACGTGTACTTCTGGAAACACGCCTGATGATGCCGGTTGTAAATCACCAGCAAAACCTCGCAGCTCAATTCGAAATGTTGTGGTTTTGCTCTGCAACACACCGGCGTGCTGAAGTAGCAACTAATTGGCACGTTCTGTTCACGCAACAAACCTTTCTGATTGGCTGTGACGGGTGGCGGTGGGTGTGTACGACACATTCACGCGACCTAACCAGAAACACGTTATCATGCATGCATGCGCGCGTGTGTGTAATGTGCAGGCAATCTATAAACAGACACACAGACAAGGAGCTCGTTACTAATCTAAGATAAGCCAAGAATGCTAAGAGCCACAGGGTTCAGTGCCGCAGGTGGAGAACAATGCTTCCATCCACAGACTAGACACCGACGCCACGCTCGCTGCAGGACAGAAAATATGGGGGCACGTTTTTGAACGAGATGGAATGAAATTCCATGGAATTGTGACAGAGACCATTTTTCTCCTTGGTGCATGCCGTCTTTCCACAGGCCATGTTAAGATTGCGTATGGTTTACCGCACCGAGGCTGCTATGCCGCGGCCCTGGATAGAGTTGAAATTTATTGTTTACACAACTTTGTGATACTCTGCGAGTTAGGCTTAGCATTGTGGCTACAGCTAGGAATAGCATTTGAGTTAGACAGAAGACAAAATTGGGATTATGGCTCAGGTTACGGATAGGGTTTAACTGAGGGTTATTCTAGGACTCGAGGTTTGAACTACCCTATGGATACCACATGTGGCTTGGGCTATGGTTTTAGCTGGGGCTAGATGGAGCCAAGTGAAATGTGACAACAGGTATGGGCACGCTTTGCCACTGCACATGCGTGCTCACAAATTCCCCATTGTGCCTTATTTTCATTTTCCCTCATGTTCATCGGTGTTTTACACGAAAATACGTACTTTCGCTTTTAACGCTTTATCGCATAACTTTTTCTGATGGTTCTGGGTCAGTGGCCGGTGTATTTTTAGTTTCTCCCAGCTCGGTGGCAAGCATTGAAGTCAAACTATTATTTGACTTTAAAACATTTTTTTAATGTTACCAAGTAAGGCCCACCGAGCTATATAGCTACTTTCAGAAGCGACCTGGCCACAAATAATAGCTTAAAGAAGTTGCTTATCACGTGGAGAATTACGGCAGCTAAATACTGTTTCTAAATGTGGAGGGAAGAAACGGAGGACTCGGAGAAAATTCGACAAGACCACAAGGAGAACATGCAAACTCCAAATATACAGGCATTGTCAGGGTCGGGATCGAACCCATGGCCTCTTGTATACCAGGCGAGGTGGTTAACATCTTACCATCTTGCTCAACTCCAGTCCTCGTGGCTCTCAACACTCCACCTTTTCACGTTCACCAAGCTTCAATATTCAAATACAAATCAGGCCATTCCATGCCCCACTCGCCCAATGATTGTCAACAAGCCTCGCGTAGAGAGCGACGGTTAAAATAAAGATTGAGGTGTCGTACATGCACGCGACAATCAGGCCTGCGAGGGGTGTAAACACCTACTTGATACTGGAATACAGAAGACTTGTTAATGTGAAGAAGCATTGTGAGGGCAGCAGTTTGGGAAACTCTTACCAAAAAAACGAATAATGGCAGCGAGAACACAGGCCCATCCTCTTCCATCGCTCTCCTCTGTAACATTCTATAACTGGTTTTGTCCGTTAAAAGTGGTTCAGAATCCACGAAGCTGTCCTTGGTACAATTTTTTTTTTCCCGTCAAAAAAGCTCCACGTCTTTGTAAACAGAGCCAGCCATCCGCTCTTCAACGCGGACATGGCCGCAGCGTGCGTCGCTCGCCGGTTCGCGTCGCAGCGCTACTCCGGCCGCCGCATGCTCGCATGCCAGCGCGGCGCAAACGAGGGTAGGGTTTCATGCTCGGTGCTGGCACCTGCACGCCTTAACGCTCGGGTGCAAGTACACTTAGGCGCGGTCGTGAACATGCACGCATCTTGGCCGCAGCTCGCATAGTAATAATAATCGCTTGCATTTACCCAGCAAAGCCGCGCAGAGTTCGAAGACTCTTTTTTCAGGAGGGTCTTGCATTGGGATATTTGGCCAATACCAATTACATGGTAATGCCTTTAACTATGGGTGGAAACTGGAAAGCCAGGAAGATACTCATGCAGGACAGGGCGAAAAGGTAGAAACTCCACACAAGGAAGGCACCCGAGTCGCAAATCGAACCCAGGTTCTTCTCGCTGTGAAGTGCAAGTTTAACCACTGTGCCACCTTGCCGCCAAATAGAATAGGGAGCCGCAGGGAACGGCGCTCAGGCCTTAGCTGCTCACAGGGGTTGGTGGGTCACTTGGACACGGCGCATGTGTGGTAGCGCGTGTGCGCATGTTATTGGTCTGTGCCAGCAGACCGGCTGGCTGAGAATATCACTACCCTACGCATGTCAATGCATATTTTTTTACATTTCAGTTTAACACGTAGTCTTTTGCGACCAATATTATATATAATAAAGGTGTTTTTTTGGGTTTGTGGCGTAAACAAAACGTATCAATTAGTTACTACTTCAGCACACTGGCGTTGGAGAGTAAACCCACAACATTTTAATTTGAGTACAACGTTTTGCTGGTGATTACAATCAGCTTCATTGGGGAATTTGCACAATTCAATTCTGACAAAATCGCCCAATGAAACTTGTTCTTCATTTCAGTAAATAAATTATTCTTGAAACAAATTCATGCCATCTGTCCAGTTGCTTCTCAGTGGGTTGCCTTTAGATATTTTTAAAAACTCAGTTCACTGCAAATGGAATCAAAGAATAAACAAACTTGACCATTTGCAACTTAATAATATGTTCGAAAGTTATCTCTCATCATCGCTGGTTATAAAGTTACACATTATAGTACTGTAATGTGAACCGACCTGCGTCGTATGGATGGTGTGTGAAATCACCAGTAAGGCATGGCCACTGCAAATTACACGTGGATTTATCAGCTGGTAAAGCCAACATGGCACACTAGGGAACGGTGTAGCCAGTACTATTCCCGACCAACATTTCTTTTCTCGGTGCTGTTATTTGACCACGGAAAACCAGTTGTGGGACTCCTTTTAAACCGATTCAACCTGCGGTGCCAGGAAGGAGCTGGCCATGTGCAGATACCAATAGCCACAAACGCTTAGGGCAGTGCTTCTCAACCCATTTACTATGGCGCACCCTTCCCCACCCCCCCCACCCCCAATTAAGACTACTGCTCCTTGGGCACCCTCTTCGTCGAGCCACAAAAAAACAACGGAGAGATCACATCGAGTCGACGTGGTGTCAGTCAGGCGTTGGTTTCATGTTGTGTATCAGTCTGTTTCACGTTCAACGCTGCGTATTCGCGTGTTTTGACGCCGCAATGTGGCGCTGATGTTCCCCACGCACGCTAAAATGTTTTCCTGCACGGTCTCCATGCCACAGCCTGGGATCCGCTGACCTAGGTGGTAATGCGATGCACTAACCTCTTTGCCCTCACTCCCCATATACTGTGTACAGTACCTAACACACAAAGAGATGCACACACGTGTGTTTTTTTTAATGAATGGAATGAGAAATACAAAACCTACTCCCACTTGGGTAAAAATTATTCAAGGTGATTTTTTTTTCTTCCTCCCCTTTTCACCAGTACAACTGCAGGATATTAGCGCCTTGGTGGGCTACCACCAACCTGAACCAAACTCCCGTCAAGCCACGCTGCCCAGACATTCACA